>NW_026779722.1:0-76851 GCF_030144855.1 Hypanus sabinus
AGGGTGTTGAAGAACATAATACACTGAGAACGGTGTCACAGGTAGAGAGGGTGATGAAGAACACCATACACTAGCGAATGGTTCCACAAATAGAGAGGGTTATGATGAACACGAGACACTGGGAACGGTGTCACAGGTAGAGAGGATGATGAAGAACATGATTCACGGGGAACGGTGTCACCGGTAGATGAGGTGATGAAGAACACGAAACACTGGAAACGGTGCAACAGGTAGAGAAGGTGATGAGGAAAACGATACACTGGGAACCGAGTCACAGGTAGAGAGCATGATGAAGAACATGATACACTGAGTAGGGTGCCAGAGGTAGAGAGGGTCATGACGAACACGATATACCGCGAACGGTGCCACAGGTAAAGACGGTGATGATGAACATGATACACTGGGAAAGGGGTCACAGGTATTGAGGGTGATGAACAACATGATACACTGGGAACGGTGTCACTGGTAGATGAGGTGATCAAGAACACGATACACTTAGTACGGTGTCACAGGTAGAGTGGGTGATAACCAACACGATACACTGAGAACAGTGTCACAGGAAGAGAGGGTGATGAAGAACTCATTATACTATTAACGGTGTAAGAGGTAGGGAGGGTTATGATTAACACGGTACACTGAGAACAGTGTCACAGGAAGAGAGGGTGATGAAGAACTCATTATACTATTAACGGTGTAAGAGGTAGGGAGGGTTATGATTAACACGATACACTGGGATGGTGTCTCAGGTAGAGACGGTGATGAAGAAAACGATACGCTGGAGGACGGTGTGACAGAGAGGGTGATGAAGAACATGATGCACTGAGAATGCGTGTCACAGTAAGAGAGGTTGATGTAGAACACGATACACTGAGAACTGTGACACAGGTAGAAAGGGTGATGATGCACATGATAAACCGAGAACAGTGTCACAGTTAGAGTGGGTGATAACCAACGCGATACTCTGAGAACGGTGTCAGAGGTAGAGAGGGTGATGAAGACCACCATACATTAGCGAATGGTTCCACAAATAGAGAGGGTTTTGATGAACACGAGACACTGGGAACTGTCTCACAGGTAGAGAGGGAGATGATGCACACGATACACTGAGAACGGTGTCACAGGTAGAGAGGGTGATGAAGAACATGATACTTTGGGAACTGTCTCACAGGTAGAGAGGGAGATGATGCACACGATACACTGAGAACGGTGCCACAGGAAGAGAGGGCGATGAGGAACGTGATGCACCGAGAACGAAGTCACAGATAGTAATGGTGATGAAGTAGAAGATACACTGAGAACGGTGTCACAGGTAGATACGGTGATGAAGAACACGATACACTGGGAACAGTGCAACATGTAAAGAAGTTGATGAAGAAAACAATACATTCAGTACGGTGTGACAGGTAGAGTGGGTGATAACCAACACGATACATTGAGAACGGTGTCACAGGAAGAGAGGTTGATGAAGAACATGATACACTGAGAACGGTGTAAGATGTAGGGAGGGTGATGATTTACACGGTACACTGTGAATGGTGTCACAGGTAGAGAGGGTGATGATGGACACAGTACACTGATAACGGTGCCACATGTAGAGAGGGTGTTGAAGAACATGATACACTGAGAACGGTGCCAGAAGCAGAGATGGTGATGAAGAACACGATACACTAGCGAATGGTTCCACAAATAGAGAGGGTTATGATGAACACGAGACACTGGGAACGGTGTCACAGGCAGAGGGTGTGATGAAGAACGCAATACTCTGGGAACGGTGTCACAGGTAGAGAAGGTAATGAAGAAAACGATAAAATGGGAACAGTGTCACAGGTAGAGAGGGTGACGTAGAACACAATACACTGGGAACGGTGTCACAAATAGGGAGGGTTATGATGAACACGATACACAGAGAACGGTGTCACAGTTAGGGAGGGTGATGAAGAACACGAAACACTGGAAACGGTGCAAAAGGTAGAGAAGGTGATGAGGGAAACGTTACACTGGGAACGGAGTCACAGGTAGAGTGGGTGATGAAGAACATGATACACTGAGTAGGGTGCCAGAGGTAGAGAGGGTCATGACGAACACGATACACCGCGAACGGTGCTACAGGTAAAGACGGTGATGATGAAAATGATACACTGGGAAATGTGTCACAGGTATTGAGGGTGATGAACAACATGATACACTGGGAACGGTGTCACTGGTAGATGAGGTGATGAAGAACACGATACACTGGGAACGGTGCAAAAGGAAGATAAGGTGATCAAGAACACGATACACATAGTACGGTGTCACAGGTAGAATGGGTGATAACCAACACGATACACTGAGAACAGTGTCACAGGAAGAGAGGGTGATGAAGAACTCATTATACTATTAACGGTGTAAGAGGTAGGGAGGGTTATGATTAACACGGTACACTGAGAATGGTGTCACAGGTAGAGAGTGTGATGAAGAACATGATACACTGGGATGGTGTCTCAGGTAGAGACGGTGATGAAGAAAATGATACACTGGAGGACGGTGTGACAGAGAGGGTGATGAAGAACATGATTCACTATGATGGTGTCTCAGGTAGAGAAGGTGATGAAGAAAACCATACACTGGAGAACGGTGTGACAGGTAGAGAGGCTGATGAGGAAGACGATACACTGAGAACTGTGACACAGGTAGAAAGGGTGATGATGCACATGATACACCGAGAACAGTGTCACAGTAAGAGAGGTTGATGTAGAACACGATACACTGAGAACTGTGACACAGGTAGAAAGGGTGATGATGCACATGATACACCGAGAACAGTGTCACAGTTAGAGTGGGTGATAACCAACACGATACTCTGAGAACGGTGTCAGAGGTAGAGAGGGTGATGAAGAACATGATGCACTGAGAACGGTGTCACAGGTAGATACGGTGATGAAGAACACGATACACTGGGAACAGTGCAACATGTAAAGAAGTTGATGAAGAAAACAATACGTTCAGTACGCTGTGACAGGTAGAGTGGGTGATAACCAACACGATACATTGAGAACGGTGTCACAGGAAGAGAGGTTGATGAAGAACATGATACACTGAGAACGGTGTAAGATGTAGGGAGGGTGATGATTTACACGGCACACTGTGAATGGAGTCACAGGTAGAGAGGGTGATGATGGACACGATACACTGAGAACGGTGCCACAGTTAGAGAGGGTGTTGAAGAACATGATACACTGAGAATGGTGTCACAGGTAGAGAGGGTGATGAATTAAATGATACACTAAGAACGGTGCCAGAAGCAGAGATTGTGATGAAGAACACGATAAAATGGGAACGGTGTCAGAAGTAGAGTGGGTGACGAAGAACACGATTCACGGGGAACGGTGTCACAGGTAGAGAGGGTGATGAAGAACACGATAGACTGAGAACGCTGTAAGAGTTAGGGAGGGTGATGATTCACACGGTACACTAAGATTGTTGTAACAGGTAGAGAGCATGATGAAGAACATGATACCCAGTGAAAGGTGCCACAAATACAGAGGGTTATGATGAACAAGATACACAGAGAACGGTGTCACAGTTAGGGAAGGTGATGAAGAACACGAAACACTGGAAACGGTGCAACAGGTAGAGAAGGTGATGAGGAGAACGATACACTGGGAACGGAGTCACAGGTAGAGTGGGTGATGAAGAACACGATACACTGAGTAGAGTGCCAGAGGTAGAGAGGGTCATGACGAACACGATACACCGCGAACGGTGCCACAGGTAAAGACGGTGATGATGAACATGATACACTGGGAATGGTGTCACTGGTAGAGAGGGTGATGATGCACACGATACACTGAGTACGGTGCCACAGGTAGAGAGGCTGATGAAGAACACGATACACTTAGTACAGTGTCACAGGTAGAGTGGGTGATGAAGAACACCATACACTAGCGAATGGTTCCACAAATAGAGAGGGTTATGATGAACACGAGACACTGGGAACGGTGTCACAGGTAGAGAGGGTGATGAAGAACGCAATGCTCTGGGAACGATGTCACAGGTAGAGAAGGTAATGAAGAAAACGATAAAATGGGAACGGTGTCGCAAGTAGAGAGGGTGACGAAGAACATGATTCACGGGGAACGGTGTCACAGGTAGACAGGGTGATGAAGAACACGATACACTGGGAACGGTGTCATAGGTAGAGAGGGTGATGAAGAACACAAAACACTGAAAACGGTGCAACAGGTAGAGAAGGTGATGAGGAAAACGATACACTGGGAACGGAGTCACAGGTAGAGTGCGTGATGAAGAACATGATACACTGAGTAGGGTGCCAGAGGTAGAGAGGGTCATGACGAACACGATACACCGCGAACGGTGCTACAGGTAAAGACGGTGATGATGAAAATGATACACTGGGAAATGTGTCACAGGTATTGAGGGTGAAGAAGAACACGATACACTGGGAACGGTGCAACAGGAAGAGAAGGTGATGAAGAACACGATACACTTAGTACGGTGTCACAGGTAGAGTGGGTGATAACCAACACGATACACTGACAACGGTGTAAGATGTAGGGAGGGTGATGATTTACATGGTACACTGTGAATGGTGTCACAGGTAGAGAGGGTGATGATGGACACGATACACTGAGAACGGTGTCACAGGTAGAGAGGGTGATGAAGAACACCTTACACTAGCGAATGGTTCCACAAATAGAGAGGGTTATGATGAACACGAGACACTGGGAACGGTGTCACAGGTAGAGAGGGTGATGAAGAACGTGATACACAAGTAACGGTGCCAGAGGTAGAGAGGGTGATGAAGAACATGATAAAATGGGAACGGTGTCGCAAGTAGACAGGGTGATGAAGAACATGATTCACTGGGAACGGAGTCACAGGGAGAGTGGGTGATGAAGAACATGATACACTGAGTAGGGTGCCAGAGGTAGAGAGGGTCATGACGAAAACGATATACCGCGAACGGTGCCACAGGTAAAGACGGTGATGATGAACATGATACACTGGGAAAGGGGTCACAGGTATTGAGGGTGATGAACAACATGATACACTGGGAACGGTGTCACTGGTAGAGAGGGTGATGAGGAGAACGATACACTGGGAACGGAGTCACAGGTAGAATGTGTGATGAAGAACACGATACACTGCGTAGAGTGCCAGAGGTAGAGAGGGTCATGACGAACACGATACACCGCGAACGGTGCCACAGGTAAAGACGGTGATGAAGAACACGATACACTTAGTACGGTGTCACAGGAAGAGTGGGTGATAACCAACACGATACACTGAGAACGGTGTAAGATGTAGGGAGGGTGATGATTTACACGGTACACTGTGAATGGTGCCACAGGTAGAGAGGGTGTTGAAGAACACCATACACTAGCGAATGGTTCCACAAATAGAGAGGGTTATGATGAACACGAGACACTGGGAACGGTGTCACAGGTAGAGAGGGTGATGAAGAACGAAATGCTCTGGGAACGGTGTCACAGGTAGAGAAGGTAATGAAGAAAACGATAAAATGGGAACGGTGTCGCAAGTAGAGAGGGTGACGAAGAACATGATTCACGGGGAACGGTGTCACTGGTAGATGAGGTGATGAAGAACATGATACACTGGAAACGGTGCAACAGGTAGAGAAGGTGATGAGGAAAACGATACACTGGGAACGGAGTCACAGGTAGAATGTGTGATGAAGAACACGATACACTGCGTAGAGTGCCAGAGGTAGAGAGGGTCATGACGAACACGATACACCGCGAACGGTGCCACAGGTAAAGACGGTGATGAAGAACACGATACACCGCGAACGGTGCCACAGGTAAAGACGGTGATGAAGAACACGATACACTTAGTACGGTGTCACAGGAAGAGTGGGTGATAACCAACACGATACACTGAGAACGGTGTAAGATGTAGGGAGGGTGATGATTTACACGGTACACTGTGAATGGTGCCACAGGTAGAGAGGGTGTTGAAGAACATAATACACTGAGAACGGTGTCACAGGTAGAGAGGGTGATGAAGAACACCATACACTAGCGAATGGTTCCACAAATAGAGAGGGTTATGATGAACACGAGACACTGGGAACGGTGTCACAGGTAGAGAGGATGATGAAGAACATGATTCACGGGGAACGGTGTCACTGGTAGATGAGGTGATGAAGAACACGAAACACTGGAAACGGTGCAACAGGTAGAGAAGGTGATGAGGAAAACGATACACTGGGAACCGAGTCACAGGTAGAGAGCATGATGAAGAACATGATACACTGAGTAGGGTGCCAGAGGTAGAGAGGGTCATGACGAACACGATATACCGCGAACGGTGCCACAGGTAAAGACGGTGATGATGAACATGATACACTGGGAAAGGGGTCACAGGTATTGAGGGTGATGAACAACATGATACACTGGGAACGGTGTCACTGGTAGATGAGGTGATCAAGAACACGATACACTTAGTACGGTGTCACAGGTAGAGTGGGTGATAACCAACACGATACACTGAGAACAGTGTCACAGGAAGAGAGGGTGATGAAGAACTCATTATACTATTAACGGTGTAAGAGGTAGGGAGGGTTATGATTAACACGGTACACTGAGAACAGTGTCACAGGAAGAGAGGGTGATGAAGAACTCATTATACTATTAACGGTGTAAGAGGTAGGGAGGGTTATGATTAACACGATACACTGGGATGGTGTCTCAGGTAGAGACGGTGATGAAGAAAACGATACGCTGGAGGACGGTGTGACAGAGAGGGTGATGAAGAACATGATGCACTGAGAATGCGTGTCACAGTAAGAGAGGTTGATGTAGAACACGATACACTGAGAACTGTGACACAGGTAGAAAGGGTGATGATGCACATGATAAACCGAGAACAGTGTCACAGTTAGAGTGGGTGATAACCAACGCGATACTCTGAGAACGGTGTCAGAGGTAGAGAGGGTGATGAAGACCACCATACATTAGCGAATGGTTCCACAAATAGAGAGGGTTTTGATGAACACGAGACACTGGGAACTGTCTCACAGGTAGAGAGGGAGATGATGCACACGATACACTGAGAACGGTGTCACAGGTAGAGAGGGTGATGAAGAACATGATACTTTGGGAACTGTCTCACAGGTAGAGAGGGAGATGATGCACACGATACACTGAGAACGGTGCCACAGGAAGAGAGGGCGATGAGGAACGTGATGCACCGAGAACGAAGTCACAGATAGTAATGGTGATGAAGTAGAAGGTACACTGAGAACGGTGTCACAGGTAGATACGGTGATGAAGAACACGATACACTGGGAACAGTGCAACATGTAAAGAAGTTGATGAAGAAAACAATACATTCAGTACGGTGTGACAGGTAGAGTGGGTGATAACCAACACGATACATTGAGAACGGTGTCACAGGAAGAGAGGTTGATGAAGAACATGATACACTGAGAACGGTGTAAGATGTAGGGAGGGTGATGATTTACACGGTACACTGTGAATGGTGTCACAGGTAGAGAGGGTGATGATGGACACAGTACACTGATAACGGTGCCACATGTAGAGAGGGTGTTGAAGAACATGATACACTGAGAACGGTGCCAGAAGCAGAGATGGTGATGAAGAACACGATACACTAGCGAATGGTTCCACAAATAGAGAGGGTTATGATGAACACGAGACACTGGGAACGGTGTCACAGGCAGAGGGTGTGATGAAGAACGCAATACTCTGGGAACGGTGTCACAGGTAGAGAAGGTAATGAAGAAAACGATAAAATGGGAACAGTGTCACAGGTAGAGAGGGTGACGTAGAACACAATACACTGGGAACGGTGTCACAAATAGGGAGGGTTATGATGAACACGATACACAGAGAACGGTGTCACAGTTAGGGAGGGTGATGAAGAACACGAAACACTGGAAACGGTGCAAAAGGTAGAGAAGGTGATGAGGGAAACGTTACACTGGGAACGGAGTCACA
The DNA here is from genome assembly GCF_030144855.1 of Hypanus sabinus. Classification (NCBI taxonomy): domain Eukaryota; kingdom Metazoa; phylum Chordata; class Chondrichthyes; order Myliobatiformes; family Dasyatidae; genus Hypanus; species Hypanus sabinus. The sequence goes on from NW_026779722.1 coordinate 7,983, forward strand.
GGTAGAGTGGGTGATGAAGAACATGATACACTGAGTAGGGTGCCAGAGGTAGAGAGGGTCATGACGAACACGATACACCGCGAACGGTGCTACAGGTAAAGACGGTGATGATGAAAATGATACACTGGGAAATGTGTCACAGGTATTGAGGGTGATGAACAACATGATACACTGGGAACGGTGTCACTGGTAGATGAGGTGATGAAGAACACGATACACTGGGAACGGTGCAAAAGGAAGATAAGGTGATCAAGAACACGATACACATAGTACGGTGTCACAGGTAGAATGGGTGATAACCAACACGATACACTGAGAACAGTGTCACAGGAAGAGAGGGTGATGAAGAACTCATTATACTATTAACGGTGTAAGAGGTAGGGAGGGTTATGATTAACACGGTACACTGAGAATGGTGTCACAGGTAGAGAGTGTGATGAAGAACATGATACACTGGGATGGTGTCTCAGGTAGAGACGGTGATGAAGAAAATGATACACTGGAGGACGGTGTGACAGAGAGGGTGATGAAGAACATGATTCACTATGATGGTGTCTCAGGTAGAGAAGGTGATGAAGAAAACCATACACTGGAGAACGGTGTGACAGGTAGAGAGGCTGATGAGGAAGACGATACACTGAGAACTGTGACACAGGTAGAAAGGGTGATGATGCACATGATACACCGAGAACAGTGTCACAGTAAGAGAGGTTGATGTAGAACACGATACACTGAGAACTGTGACACAGGTAGAAAGGGTGATGATGCACATGATACACCGAGAACAGTGTCACAGTTAGAGTGGGTGATAACCAACACGATACTCTGAGAACGGTGTCAGAGGTAGAGAGGGTGATGAAGAACATGATGCACTGAGAACGGTGTCACAGGTAGATACGGTGATGAAGAACACGATACACTGGGAACAGTGCAACATGTAAAGAAGTTGATGAAGAAAACAATACGTTCAGTACGCTGTGACAGGTAGAGTGGGTGATAACCAACACGATACATTGAGAACGGTGTCACAGGAAGAGAGGTTGATGAAGAACATGATACACTGAGAACGGTGTAAGATGTAGGGAGGGTGATGATTTACACGGCACACTGTGAATGGAGTCACAGGTAGAGAGGGTGATGATGGACACGATACACTGAGAACGGTGCCACAGTTAGAGAGGGTGTTGAAGAACATGATACACTGAGAATGGTGTCACAGGTAGAGAGGGTGATGAATTAAATGATACACTAAGAACGGTGCCAGAAGCAGAGATTGTGATGAAGAACACGATAAAATGGGAACGGTGTCAGAAGTAGAGTGGGTGACGAAGAACACGATTCACGGGGAACGGTGTCACAGGTAGAGAGGGTGATGAAGAACACGATAGACTGAGAACGCTGTAAGAGTTAGGGAGGGTGATGATTCACACGGTACACTAAGATTGTTGTAACAGGTAGAGAGCATGATGAAGAACATGATACCCAGTGAAAGGTGCCACAAATACAGAGGGTTATGATGAACAAGATACACAGAGAACGGTGTCACAGTTAGGGAAGGTGATGAAGAACACGAAACACTGGAAACGGTGCAACAGGTAGAGAAGGTGATGAGGAGAACGATACACTGGGAACGGAGTCACAGGTAGAGTGGGTGATGAAGAACACGATACACTGAGTAGAGTGCCAGAGGTAGAGAGGGTCATGACGAACACGATACACCGCGAACGGTGCCACAGGTAAAGACGGTGATGATGAACATGATACACTGGGAATGGTGTCACTGGTAGAGAGGGTGATGATGCACACGATACACTGAGTACGGTGCCACAGGTAGAGAGGCTGATGAAGAACACGATACACTTAGTACAGTGTCACAGGTAGAGTGGGTGATGAAGAACACCATACACTAGCGAATGGTTCCACAAATAGAGAGGGTTATGATGAACACGAGACACTGGGAACGGTGTCACAGGTAGAGAGGGTGATGAAGAACGCAATGCTCTGGGAACGATGTCACAGGTAGAGAAGGTAATGAAGAAAACGATAAAATGGGAACGGTGTCGCAAGTAGAGAGGGTGACGAAGAACATGATTCACGGGGAACGGTGTCACAGGTAGACAGGGTGATGAAGAACACGATACACTGGGAACGGTGTCATAGGTAGAGAGGGTGATGAAGAACACAAAACACTGAAAACGGTGCAACAGGTAGAGAAGGTGATGAGGAAAACGATACACTGGGAACGGAGTCACAGGTAGAGTGCGTGATGAAGAACATGATACACTGAGTAGGGTGCCAGAGGTAGAGAGGGTCATGACGAACACGATACACCGCGAACGGTGCTACAGGTAAAGACGGTGATGATGAAAATGATACACTGGGAAATGTGTCACAGGTATTGAGGGTGAAGAAGAACACGATACACTGGGAACGGTGCAACAGGAAGAGAAGGTGATGAAGAACACGATACACTTAGTACGGTGTCACAGGTAGAGTGGGTGATAACCAACACGATACACTGACAACGGTGTAAGATGTAGGGAGGGTGATGATTTACATGGTACACTGTGAATGGTGTCACAGGTAGAGAGGGTGATGATGGACACGATACACTGAGAACGGTGTCACAGGTAGAGAGGGTGATGAAGAACACCTTACACTAGCGAATGGTTCCACAAATAGAGAGGGTTATGATGAACACGAGACACTGGGAACGGTGTCACAGGTAGAGAGGGTGATGAAGAACGTGATACACAAGTAACGGTGCCAGAGGTAGAGAGGGTGATGAAGAACATGATAAAATGGGAACGGTGTCGCAAGTAGACAGGGTGATGAAGAACATGATTCACTGGGAACGGAGTCACAGGGAGAGTGGGTGATGAAGAACATGATACACTGAGTAGGGTGCCAGAGGTAGAGAGGGTCATGACGAAAACGATATACCGCGAACGGTGCCACAGGTAAAGACGGTGATGATGAACATGATACACTGGGAAAGGGGTCACAGGTATTGAGGGTGATGAACAACATGATACACTGGGAACGGTGTCACTGGTAGAGAGGGTGATGAGGAGAACGATACACTGGGAACGGAGTCACAGGTAGAATGTGTGATGAAGAACACGATACACTGCGTAGAGTGCCAGAGGTAGAGAGGGTCATGACGAACACGATACACCGCGAACGGTGCCACAGGTAAAGACGGTGATGAAGAACACGATACACTTAGTACGGTGTCACAGGAAGAGTGGGTGATAACCAACACGATACACTGAGAACGGTGTAAGATGTAGGGAGGGTGATGATTTACACGGTACACTGTGAATGGTGCCACAGGTAGAGAGGGTGTTGAAGAACACCATACACTAGCGAATGGTTCCACAAATAGAGAGGGTTATGATGAACACGAGACACTGGGAACGGTGTCACAGGTAGAGAGGGTGATGAAGAACGAAATGCTCTGGGAACGGTGTCACAGGTAGAGAAGGTAATGAAGAAAACGATAAAATGGGAACGGTGTCGCAAGTAGAGAGGGTGACGAAGAACATGATTCACGGGGAACGGTGTCACTGGTAGATGAGGTGATGAAGAACATGATACACTGGAAACGGTGCAACAGGTAGAGAAGGTGATGAGGAAAACGATACACTGGGAACGGAGTCACAGGTAGAATGTGTGATGAAGAACACGATACACTGCGTAGAGTGCCAGAGGTAGAGAGGGTCATGACGAACACGATACACCGCGAACGGTGCCACAGGTAAAGACGGTGATGAAGAACACGATACACCGCGAACGGTGCCACAGGTAAAGACGGTGATGAAGAACACGATACACTTAGTACGGTGTCACAGGAAGAGTGGGTGATAACCAACACGATACACTGAGAACGGTGTAAGATGTAGGGAGGGTGATGATTTACACGGTACACTGTGAATGGTGCCACAGGTAGAGAGGGTGTTGAAGAACATAATACACTGAGAACGGTGTCACAGGTAGAGAGGGTGATGAAGAACACCATACACTAGCGAATGGTTCCACAAATAGAGAGGGTTATGATGAACACGAGACACTGGGAACGGTGTCACAGGTAGAGAGGATGATGAAGAACATGATTCACGGGGAACGGTGTCACCGGTAGATGAGGTGATGAAGAACACGAAACACTGGAAACGGTGCAACAGGTAGAGAAGGTGATGAGGAAAACGATACACTGGGAACCGAGTCACAGGTAGAGAGCATGATGAAGAACATGATACACTGAGTAGGGTGCCAGAGGTAGAGAGGGTCATGACGAACACGATATACCGCGAACGGTGCCACAGGTAAAGACGGTGATGATGAACATGATACACTGGGAAAGGGGTCACAGGTATTGAGGGTGATGAACAACATGATACACTGGGAACGGTGTCACTGGTAGATGAGGTGATCAAGAACACGATACACTTAGTACGGTGTCACAGGTAGAGTGGGTGATAACCAACACGATACACTGAGAACAGTGTCACAGGAAGAGAGGGTGATGAAGAACTCATTATACTATTAACGGTGTAAGAGGTAGGGAGGGTTATGATTAACACGGTACACTGAGAACAGTGTCACAGGAAGAGAGGGTGATGAAGAACTCATTATACTATTAACGGTGTAAGAGGTAGGGAGGGTTATGATTAACACGATACACTGGGATGGTGTCTCAGGTAGAGACGGTGATGAAGAAAACGATACGCTGGAGGACGGTGTGACAGAGAGGGTGATGAAGAACATGATGCACTGAGAATGCGTGTCACAGTAAGAGAGGTTGATGTAGAACACGATACACTGAGAACTGTGACACAGGTAGAAAGGGTGATGATGCACATGATAAACCGAGAACAGTGTCACAGTTAGAGTGGGTGATAACCAACGCGATACTCTGAGAACGGTGTCAGAGGTAGAGAGGGTGATGAAGACCACCATACATTAGCGAATGGTTCCACAAATAGAGAGGGTTTTGATGAACACGAGACACTGGGAACTGTCTCACAGGTAGAGAGGGAGATGATGCACACGATACACTGAGAACGGTGTCACAGGTAGAGAGGGTGATGAAGAACATGATACTTTGGGAACTGTCTCACAGGTAGAGAGGGAGATGATGCACACGATACACTGAGAACGGTGCCACAGGAAGAGAGGGCGATGAGGAACGTGATGCACCGAGAACGAAGTCACAGATAGTAATGGTGATGAAGTAGAAGATACACTGAGAACGGTGTCACAGGTAGATACGGTGATGAAGAACACGATACACTGGGAACAGTGCAACATGTAAAGAAGTTGATGAAGAAAACAATACATTCAGTACGGTGTGACAGGTAGAGTGGGTGATAACCAACACGATACATTGAGAACGGTGTCACAGGAAGAGAGGTTGATGAAGAACATGATACACTGAGAACGGTGTAAGATGTAGGGAGGGTGATGATTTACACGGTACACTGTGAATGGTGTCACAGGTAGAGAGGGTGATGATGGACACAGTACACTGATAACGGTGCCACATGTAGAGAGGGTGTTGAAGAACATGATACACTGAGAACGGTGCCAGAAGCAGAGATGGTGATGAAGAACACGATACACTAGCGAATGGTTCCACAAATAGAGAGGGTTATGATGAACACGAGACACTGGGAACGGTGTCACAGGCAGAGGGTGTGATGAAGAACGCAATACTCTGGGAACGGTGTCACAGGTAGAGAAGGTAATGAAGAAAACGATAAAATGGGAACAGTGTCACAGGTAGAGAGGGTGACGTAGAACACAATACACTGGGAACGGTGTCACAAATAGGGAGGGTTATGATGAACACGATACACAGAGAACGGTGTCACAGTTAGGGAGGGTGATGAAGAACACGAAACACTGGAAACGGTGCAAAAGGTAGAGAAGGTGATGAGGGAAACGTTACACTGGGAACGGAGTCACAGGTAGAGTGGGTGATGAAGAACATGATACACTGAGTAGGGTGCCAGAGGTAGAGAGGGTCATGACGAACACGATACACCGCGAACGGTGCTACAGGTAAAGACGGTGATGATGAAAATGATACACTGGGAAATGTGTCACAGGTATTGAGGGTGATGAACAACATGATACACTGGGAACGGTGTCACTGGTAGATGAGGTGATGAAGAACACGATACACTGGGAACGGTGCAAAAGGAAGATAAGGTGATCAAGAACACGATACACATAGTACGGTGTCACAGGTAGAATGGGTGATAACCAACACGATACACTGAGAACAGTGTCACAGGAAGAGAGGGTGATGAAGAACTCATTATACTATTAACGGTGTAAGAGGTAGGGAGGGTTATGATTAACACGGTACACTGAGAATGGTGTCACAGGTAGAGAGTGTGATGAAGAACATGATACACTGGGATGGTGTCTCAGGTAGAGACGGTGATGAAGAAAATGATACACTGGAGGACGGTGTGACAGAGAGGGTGATGAAGAACATGATTCACTATGATGGTGTCTCAGGTAGAGAAGGTGATGAAGAAAACCATACACTGGAGAACGGTGTGACAGGTAGAGAGGCTGATGAGGAAGACGATACACTGAGAACTGTGACACAGGTAGAAAGGGTGATGATGCACATGATACACCGAGAACAGTGTCACAGTAAGAGAGGTTGATGTAGAACACGATACACTGAGAACTGTGACACAGGTAGAAAGGGTGATGATGCACATGATACACCGAGAACAGTGTCACAGTTAGAGTGGGTGATAACCAACACGATACTCTGAGAACGGTGTCAGAGGTAGAGAGGGTGATGAAGAACATGATGCACTGAGAACGGTGTCACAGGTAGATACGGTGATGAAGAACACGATACACTGGGAACAGTGCAACATGTAAAGAAGTTGATGAAGAAAACAATACGTTCAGTACGCTGTGACAGGTAGAGTGGGTGATAACCAACACGATACATTGAGAACGGTGTCACAGGAAGAGAGGTTGATGAAGAACATGATACACTGAGAACGGTGTAAGATGTAGGGAGGGTGATGATTTACACGGCACACTGTGAATGGAGTCACAGGTAGAGAGGGTGATGATGGACACGATACACTGAGAACGGTGCCACAGTTAGAGAGGGTGTTGAAGAACATGATACACTGAGAATGGTGTCACAGGTAGAGAGGGTGATGAATTAAATGATACACTAAGAACGGTGCCAGAAGCAGAGATTGTGATGAAGAACACGATAAAATGGGAACGGTGTCAGAAGTAGAGTGGGTGACGAAGAACACGATTCACGGGGAACGGTGTCACAGGTAGAGAGGGTGATGAAGAACACGATAGACTGAGAACGCTGTAAGAGTTAGGGAGGGTGATGATTCACACGGTACACTAAGATTGTTGTAACAGGTAGAGAGCATGATGAAGAACATGATACCCAGTGAAAGGTGCCACAAATACAGAGGGTTATGATGAACAAGATACACAGAGAACGGTGTCACAGTTAGGGAAGGTGATGAAGAACACGAAACACTGGAAACGGTGCAACAGGTAGAGAAGGTGATGAGGAGAACGATACACTGGGAACGGAGTCACAGGTAGAGTGGGTGATGAAGAACACGATACACTGAGTAGAGTGCCAGAGGTAGAGAGGGTCATGACGAACACGATACACCGCGAACGGTGCCACAGGTAAAGACGGTGATGATGAACATGATACACTGGGAATGGTGTCACTGGTAGAGAGGGTGATGATGCACACGATACACTGAGTACGGTGCCACAGGTAGAGAGGCTGATGAAGAACACGATACACTTAGTACAGTGTCACAGGTAGAGTGGGTGATGAAGAACACCATACACTAGCGAATGGTTCCACAAATAGAGAGGGTTATGATGAACACGAGACACTGGGAACGGTGTCACAGGTAGAGAGGGTGATGAAGAACGCAATGCTCTGGGAACGATGTCACAGGTAGAGAAGGTAATGAAGAAAACGATAAAATGGGAACGGTGTCGCAAGTAGAGAGGGTGACGAAGAACATGATTCACGGGGAACGGTGTCACAGGTAGACAGGGTGATGAAGAACACGATACACTGGGAACGGTGTCATAGGTAGAGAGGGTGATGAAGAACACAAAACACTGAAAACGGTGCAACAGGTAGAGAAGGTGATGAGGAAAACGATACACTGGGAACGGAGTCACAGGTAGAGTGCGTGATGAAGAACATGATACACTGAGTAGGGTGCCAGAGGTAGAGAGGGTCATGACGAACACGATACACCGCGAACGGTGCTACAGGTAAAGACGGTGATGATGAAAATGATACACTGGGAAATGTGTCACAGGTATTGAGGGTGAAGAAGAACACGATACACTGGGAACGGTGCAACAGGAAGAGAAGGTGATGAAGAACACGATACACTTAGTACGGTGTCACAGGTAGAGTGGGTGATAACCAACACGATACACTGACAACGGTGTAAGATGTAGGGAGGGTGATGATTTACATGGTACACTGTGAATGGTGTCACAGGTAGAGAGGGTGATGATGGACACGATACACTGAGAACGGTGTCACAGGTAGAGAGGGTGATGAAGAACACCTTACACTAGCGAATGGTTCCACAAATAGAGAGGGTTATGATGAACACGAGACACTGGGAACGGTGTCACAGGTAGAGAGGGTGATGAAGAACGTGATACACAAGTAACGGTGCCAGAGGTAGAGAGGGTGATGAAGAACATGATAAAATGGGAACGGTGTCGCAAGTAGACAGGGTGATGAAGAACATGATTCACTGGGAACGGAGTCACAGGGAGAGTGGGTGATGAAGAACATGATACACTGAGTAGGGTGCCAGAGGTAGAGAGGGTCATGACGAAAACGATATACCGCGAACGGTGCCACAGGTAAAGACGGTGATGATGAACATGATACACTGGGAAAGGAGTCACAGGTATTGAGGGTGATGAACAACATGATACACTGGGAACGGTGTCACTGGTAGAGAGGGTGATGAGGAGAACGATACACTGGGAACGGAGTCACAGGTAGAATGTGTGATGAAGAACACGATACACTGCGTAGAGTGCCAGAGGTAGAGAGGGTCATGACGAACACGATACACCGCGAACGGTGCCACAGGTAAAGACGGTGATGAAGAACACGATACACTTAGTACGGTGTCACAGGAAGAGTGGGTGATAACCAACACGATACACTGAGAACGGTGTAAGATGTAGGGAGGGTGATGATTTACACGGTACACTGTGAATGGTGCCACAGGTAGAGAGGGTGTTGAAGAACACCATACACTAGCGAATGGTTCCACAAATAGAGAGGGTTATGATGAACACGAGACACTGGGAACGGTGTCACAGGTAGAGAGGGTGATGAAGAACGAAATGCTCTGGGAACGGTGTCACAGGTAGAGAAGGTAATGAAGAAAACGATAAAATGGGAACGGTGTCGCAAGTAGAGAGGGTGACGAAGAACATGATTCACGGGGAACGGTGTCACTGGTAGATGAGGTGATGAAGAACATGATACACTGGAAACGGTGCAACAGGTAGAGAAGGTGATGAGGAAAACGATACACTGGGAACGGAGTCACAGGTAGAATGTGTGATGAAGAACACGATACACTGCGTAGAGTGCCAGAGGTAGAGAGGGTCATGACGAACACGATACACCGCGAACGGTGCCACAGGTAAAGACGGTGATGAAGAACACGATACACCGCGAACGGTGCCACAGGTAAAGACGGTGATGAAGAACACGATACACTTAGTACGGTGTCACAGGAAGAGTGGGTGATAACCAACACGATACACTGAGAACGGTGTAAGATGTAGGGAGGGTGATGATTTACACGGTACACTGTGAATGGTGCCACAGGTAGAGAGGGTGTTGAAGAACACCATACACTAGCGAATGGTTCCACAAATAGAGAGGGTTATGATGAACACGAGACACTGGGAACGGTGTCACAGGTAGAGAGGGTGATGAAGAACGAAATGCTCTGGGAACGGTGTCACAGGTAGAGAAGGTAATGAAGAAAACGATAAAATGGGAACGGTGTCGCAAGTAGAGAGGGTGACGAAGAACATGATTCACGGGGAACGGTGTCACTGGTAGATGAGGTGATGAAGAACATGATACACTGGAAACGGTGCAACAGGTAGAGAAGGTGATGAGGAAAACGATACACTGGGAACGGAGTCACAGGTAGAATGTGTGATGAAGAACACGATACACTGCGTAGAGTGCCAGAGGTAGAGAGGGTCATGACGAACACGATACACCGCGAACGGTGCCACAGGTAAAGACGGTGATGAAGAACACGATACACCGCGAACGGTGCCACAGGTAAAGACGGTGATGAAGAACACGATACACTTAGTACGGTGTCACAGGAAGAGTGGGTGATAACCAACACGATACACTGAGAACGGTGTAAGATGTAGGGAGGGTGATGATTTACACGGTACACTGTGAATGGTGCCACAGGTAGAGAGGGTGTTGAAGAACATAATACACTGAGAACGGTGTCACAGGTAGAGAGGGTGATGAAGAACACCATACACTAGCGAATGGTTCCACAAATAGAGAGGGTTATGATGAACACGAGACACTGGGAACGGTGTCACAGGTAGAGAGGATGATGAAGAACATGATTCACGGGGAACGGTGTCACTGGTAGATGAGGTGATGAAGAACACGAAACACTGGAAACGGTGCAACAGGTAGAGAAGGTGATGAGGAAAACGATACACTGGGAACCGAGTCACAGGTAGAGAGCATGATGAAGAACATGATACACTGAGTAGGGTGCCAGAGGTAGAGAGGGTCATGACGAACACGATATACCGCGAACGGTGCCACAGGTAAAGACGGTGATGATGAACATGATACACTGGGAAAGGGGTCACAGGTATTGAGGGTGATGAACAACATGATACACTGGGAACGGTGTCACTGGTAGATGAGGTGATCAAGAACACGATACACTTAGTACGGTGTCACAGGTAGAGTGGGTGATAACCAACACGATACACTGAGAACAGTGTCACAGGAAGAGAGGGTGATGAAGAACTCATTATACTATTAACGGTGTAAGAGGTAGGGAGGGTTATGATTAACACGGTACACTGAGAACAGTGTCACAGGAAGAGAGGGTGATGAAGAACTCATTATACTATTAACGGTGTAAGAGGTAGGGAGGGTTATGATTAACACGATACACTGGGATGGTGTCTCAGGTAGAGACGGTGATGAAGAAAACGATACGCTGGAGGACGGTGTGACAGAGAGGGTGATGAAGAACATGATGCACTGAGAATGCGTGTCACAGTAAGAGAGGTTGATGTAGAACACGATACACTGAGAACTGTGACACAGGTAGAAAGGGTGATGATGCACATGATAAACCGAGAACAGTGTCACAGTTAGAGTGGGTGATAACCAACGCGATACTCTGAGAACGGTGTCAGAGGTAGAGAGGGTGATGAAGACCACCATACATTAGCGAATGGTTCCACAAATAGAGAGGGTTTTGATGAACACGAGACACTGGGAACTGTCTCACAGGTAGAGAGGGAGATGATGCACACGATACACTGAGAACGGTGTCACAGGTAGAGAGGGTGATGAAGAACATGATACTTTGGGAACTGTCTCACAGGTAGAGAGGGAGATGATGCACACGATACACTGAGAACGGTGCCACAGGAAGAGAGGGCGATGAGGAACGTGATGCACCGAGAACGAAGTCACAGATAGTAATGGTGATGAAGTAGAAGATACACTGAGAACGGTGTCACAGGTAGATACGGTGATGAAGAACACGATACACTGGGAACAGTGCAACATGTAAAGAAGTTGATGAAGAAAACAATACATTCAGTACGGTGTGACAGGTAGAGTGGGTGATAACCAACACGATACATTGAGAACGGTGTCACAGGAAGAGAGGTTGATGAAGAACATGATACACTGAGAACGGTGTAAGATGTAGGGAGGGTGATGATTTACACGGTACACTGTGAATGGTGTCACAGGTAGAGAGGGTGATGATGGACACAGTACACTGATAACGGTGCCACATGTAGAGAGGGTGTTGAAGAACATGATACACTGAGAACGGTGCCAGAAGCAGAGATGGTGATGAAGAACACGATACACTAGCGAATGGTTCCACAAATAGAGAGGGTTATGATGAACACGAGACACTGGGAACGGTGTCACAGGCAGAGGGTGTGATGAAGAACGCAATACTCTGGGAACGGTGTCACAGGTAGAGAAGGTAATGAAGAAAACGATAAAATGGGAACAGTGTCACAGGTAGAGAGGGTGACGTAGAACACAATACACTGGGAACGGTGTCACAAATAGGGAGGGTTATGATGAACACGATACACAGAGAACGGTGTCACAGTTAGGGAGGGTGATGAAGAACACGAAACACTGGAAACGGTGCAAAAGGTAGAGAAGGTGATGAGGGAAACGTTACACTGGGAACGGAGTCACAGGTAGAGTGGGTGATGAAGAACATGATACACTGAGTAGGGTGCCAGAGGTAGAGAGGGTCATGACGAACACGATACACCGCGAACGGTGCTACAGGTAAAGACGGTGATGATGAAAATGATACACTGGGAAATGTGTCACAGGTATTGAGGGTGATGAACAACATGATACACTGGGAACGGTGTCACTGGTAGATGAGGTGATGAAGAACACGATACACTGGGAACGGTGCAAAAGGAAGATAAGGTGATCAAGAACACGATACACATAGTACGGTGTCACAGGTAGAATGGGTGATAACCAACACGATACACTGAGAACAGTGTCACAGGAAGAGAGGGTGATGAAGAACTCATTATACTATTAACGGTGTAAGAGGTAGGGAGGGTTATGATTAACACGGTACACTGAGAATGGTGTCACAGGTAGAGAGTGTGATGAAGAACATGATACACTGGGATGGTGTCTCAGGTAGAGACGGTGATGAAGAAAATGATACACTGGAGGACGGTGTGACAGAGAGGGTGATGAAGAACATGATTCACTATGATGGTGTCTCAGGTAGAGAAGGTGATGAAGAAAACCATACACTGGAGAACGGTGTGACAGGTAGAGAGGCTGATGAGGAAGACGATACACTGAGAACTGTGACACAGGTAGAAAGGGTGATGATGCACATGATACACCGAGAACAGTGTCACAGTAAGAGAGGTTGATGTAGAACACGATACACTGAGAACTGTGACACAGGTAGAAAGGGTGATGATGCACATGATACACCGAGAACAGTGTCACAGTTAGAGTGGGTGATAACCAACACGATACTCTGAGAACGGTGTCAGAGGTAGAGAGGGTGATGAAGAACATGATGCACTGAGAACGGTGTCACAGGTAGATACGGTGATGAAGAACATGATACACTGGGAACAGTGCAACATGTAAAGAAGTTGATGAAGAAAACAATACGTTCAGTACGCTGTGACAGGTAGAGTGGGTGATAACCAACACGATACATTGAGAACGGTGTCACAGGAAGAGAGGTTGATGAAGAACATGATACACTGAGAACGGTGTAAGATGTAGGGAGGGTGATGATTTACACGGCACACTGTGAATGGAGTCACAGGTAGAGAGGGTGATGATGGACACGATACACTGAGAACGGTGCCACAGTTAGAGAGGGTGTTGAAGAACATGATACACTGAGAATGGTGTCACAGGTAGAGAGGGTGATGAATTAAATGATACACTAAGAACGGTGCCAGAAGCAGAGATTGTGATGAAGAACACGATAAAATGGGAACGGTGTCAGAAGTAGAGTGGGTGACGAAGAACACGATTCACGGGGAACGGTGTCACAGGTAGAGAGGGTGATGAAGAACACGATAGACTGAGAACGCTGTAAGAGTTAGGGAGGGTGATGATTCACACGGTACACTAAGATTGTTGTAACAGGTAGAGAGCATGATGAAGAACATGATACCCAGTGAAAGGTGCCACAAATACAGAGGGTTATGATGAACAAGATACACAGAGAACGGTGTCACAGTTAGGGAAGGTGATGAAGAACACGAAACACTGGAAACGGTGCAACAGGTAGAGAAGGTGATGAGGAGAACGATACACTGGGAACGGAGTCACAGGTAGAGTGGGTGATGAAGAACACGATACACTGAGTAGAGTGCCAGAGGTAGAGAGGGTCATGACGAACACGATACACCGCGAACGGTGCCACAGGTAAAGACGGTGATGATGAACATGATACACTGGGAATGGTGTCACTGGTAGAGAGGGTGATGATGCACACGATACACTGAGTACGGTGCCACAGGTAGAGAGGGTGATGAAGAACACGATACACTTAGTACAGTGTCACAGGTAGAGTGGGTGATGAAGAACACCATACACTAGCGAATGGTTCCACAAATAGAGAGGGTTATGATGAACACGAGACACTGGGAACGGTGTCACAGGTAGAGAGGGTGATGAAGAACGCAATGCTCTGGGAACGATGTCACAGGTAGAGAAGGTAATGAAGAAAACGATAAAATGGGAACGGTGTCGCAAGTAGAGAGGGTGACGAAGAACATGATTCACGGGGAACGGTGTCACAGGTAGACAGGGTGATGAAGAACACGATACACTGGGAACGGTGTCATAGGTAGAGAGGGTGATGAAGAACACAAAACACTGAAAACGGTGCAACAGGTAGAGAAGGTGATGAGGAAAACGATACACTGGGAACGGAGTCACAGGTAGAGTGCGTGATGAAGAACATGATACACTGAGTAGGGTGCCAGAGGTAGAGAGGGTCATGACGAACACGATACACCGCGAACGGTGCTACAGGTAAAGACGGTGATGATGAAAATGATACACTGGGAAATGTGTCACAGGTATTGAGGGTGAAGAAGAACACGATACACTGGGAACGGTGCAACAGGAAGAGAAGGTGATGAAGAACACGATACACTTAGTACGGTGTCACAGGTAGAGTGGGTGATAACCAACACGATACACTGACAACGGTGTAAGATGTAGGGAGGGTGATGATTTACATGGTACACTGTGAATGGTGTCACAGGTAGAGAGGGTGATGATGGACACGATACACTGAGAACGGTGTCACAGGTAGAGAGGGTGATGAAGAACACCTTACACTAGCGAATGGTTCCACAAATAGAGAGGGTTATGATGAACACGAGACACTGGGAACGGTGTCACAGGTAGAGAGGGTGATGAAGAACGTGATACACAAGTAACGGTGCCAGAGGTAGAGAGGGTGATGAAGAACATGATAAAATGGGAACGGTGTCGCAAGTAGACAGGGTGATGAAGAACATGATTCACTGGGAACGGAGTCACAGGGAGAGTGGGTGATGAAGAACATGATACACTGAGTAGGGTGCCAGAGGTAGAGAGGGTCATGACGAAAACGATATACCGCGAACGGTGCCACAGGTAAAGACGGTGATGATGAACATGATACACTGGGAAAGGGGTCACAGGTATTGAGGGTGATGAACAACATGATACACTGGGAACGGTGTCACTGGTAGAGAGGGTGATGAGGAGAACGATACACTGGGAACGGAGTCACAGGTAGAATGTGTGATGAAGAACACGATACACTGCGTAGAGTGCCAGAGGTAGAGAGGGTCATGACGAACACGATACACCGCGAACGGTGCCACAGGTAAAGACGGTGATGAAGAACACGATACACTTAGTACGGTGTCACAGGAAGAGTGGGTGATAACCAACACGATACACTGAGAACGGTGTAAGATGTAGGGAGGGTGATGATTTACACGGTACACTGTGAATGGTGCCACAGGTAGAGAGGGTGTTGAAGAACACCATACACTAGCGAATGGTTCCACAAATAGAGAGGGTTATGATGAACACGAGACACTGGGAACGGTGTCACAGGTAGAGAGGGTGATGAAGAACGAAATGCTCTGGGAACGGTGTCACAGGTAGAGAAGGTAATGAAGAAAACGATAAAATGGGAACGGTGTCGCAAGTAGAGAGGGTGACGAAGAACATGATTCACGGGGAACGGTGTCACTGGTAGATGAGGTGATGAAGAACATGATACACTGGAAACGGTGCAACAGGTAGAGAAGGTGATGAGGAAAACGATACACTGGGAACCGAGTCACAGGTAGAGAGCATGATGAAGAACATGATACACTGAGTAGGGTGCCAGAGGTAGAGAGGGTCATGACGATCACGATATACCGCGAACGGTGCCACAGGTAAAGACGGTGATGATGAACATGATACACTGGGAAAGGGGTCACAGGTATTGAGGGTGATGAACAACATGATACACTGGGAACGGTGTCACTGGTAGATGAGGTGATCAAGAACACGATACACTTAGTACGGTGTCACAGGTAGAGTGGGTGATAACCAACACGATACACTGAGAACAGTGTCACAGGAAGAGAGGGTGATGAAGAACTCATTATACTATTAACGGTGTAAGAGGTAGGGAGGGTTATGATTAACACGATACACTGGGATGGTGTCTCAGGTAGAGACGGTGATGAAGAAAACGATACGCTGGAGGACGGTGTGACAGAGAGGGTGATGAAGAACATGATGCACTGAGAATGCGTGTCACAGTAAGAGAGGTTGATGTAGAACACGATACACTGAGAACTGTGACACAGGTAGAAAGGGTGATGATGCACATGATAAACCGAGAACAGTGTCACAGTTAGAGTGGGTGATAACCAACGCGATACTCTGAGAACGGTGTCAGAGGTAGAGAGGGTGATGAAGACCACCATACATTAGCGAATGGTTCCACAAATAGAGAGGGTTTTGATGAACACGAGACACTGGGAACTGTCTCACAGGTAGAGAGGGAGATGATGCACACGATACACTGAGAACGGTGTCACAGGTAGAGAGGGTGATGAAGAACATGATACTTTGGGAACTGTCTCACAGGTAGAGAGGGAGATGATGCACACGATACACTGAGAACGGTGCCACAGGAAGAGAGGGCGATGAGGAACGTGATGCACCAAGAACGAAGTCACAGATAGTAATGGTGATGAAGTAGAAGATACACTGAGAACGGTGTCACAGGTAGATACGGTGATGAAGAACACGATACACTGGGAACAGTGCAACATGTAAAGAAGTTGATGAAGAAAACAATACATTCAGTACGGTGTGACAGGTAGAGTGGGTGATAACCAACACGATACATTGAGAACGGTGTCACAGGAAGAGAGGTTGATGAAGAACATGATACACTGAGAACGGTGTAAGATGTAGGGAGGGTGATGATTTACACGGTACACTGTGAATGGTGTCACAGGTAGAGAGGGTGATGATGGACACAGTACACTGATAACGGTGCCACATGTAGAGAGGGTGTTGAAGAACATGATACACTGAGAACGGTGCCAGAAGCAGAGATGGTGATGAAGAACACGATACACTAGCGAATGGTTCCACAAATAGAGAGGGTTATGATGAACACGAGACACTGGGAACGGTGTCACAGGCAGAGGGTGTGATGAAGAACGCAATACTCTGGGAACGGTGTCACAGGTAGAGAAGGTAATGAAGAAAACGATAAAATGGGAACAGTGTCACAGGTAGAGAGGGTGACGTAGAACACAATACACTGGGAACGGTGTCACAAATAGGGAGGGTTATGATGAACACGATACACAGAGAACGGTGTCACAGTTAGGGAGGGTGATGAAGAACACGAAACACTGGAAACGGTGCAAAAGGTAGAGAAGGTGATGAGGGAAACGTTACACTGGGAACGGAGTCACAGGTAGAGTGGGTGATGAAGAACATGATACACTGAGTAGGGTGCCAGAGGTAGAGAGGGTCATGACGAACACGATACACCGCGAACGGTGCTACAGGTAAAGACGGTGATGATGAAAATGATACACTGGGAAATGTGTCACAGGTATTGAGGGTGATGAACAACATGATACACTGGGAACGGTGTCACTGGTAGATGAGGTGATGAAGAACACGATACACTGGGAACGGTGCAAAAGGAAGATAAGGTGATCAAGAACACGATACACATAGTACGGTGTCACAGGTAGAATGGGTGATAACCAACACGATACACTGAGAACAGTGTCACAGGAAGAGAGGGTGATGAAGAACTCATTATACTATTAACGGTGTAAGAGGTAGGGAGGGTTATGATTAACACGGTACACTGAGAATGGTGTCACAGGTAGAGAGTGTGATGAAGAACATGATACACTGGGATGGTGTCTCAGGTAGAGACGGTGATGAAGAAAATGATACACTGGAGGACGGTGTGACAGAGAGGGTGATGAAGAACATGATTCACTATGATGGTGTCTCAGGTAGAGAAGGTGATGAAGAAAACCATACACTGGAGAACGGTGTGACAGGTAGAGAGGCTGATGAGGAAGACGATACACTGAGAACTGTGACACAGGTAGAAAGGGTGATGATGCACATGATACACCGAGAACAGTGTCACAGTAAGAGAGGTTGATGTAGAACACGATACACTGAGAACTGTGACACAGGTAGAAAGGGTGATGATGCACATGATACACCGAGAACAGTGTCACAGTTAGAGTGGGTGATAACCAACACGATACTCTGAGAACGGTGTCAGAGGTAGAGAGGGTGATGAAGAACATGATGCACTGAGAACGGTGTCACAGGTAGATACGGTGATGAAGAACACGATACACTGGGAACAGTGCAACATGTAAAGAAGTTGATGAAGAAAACAATACGTTCAGTACGCTGTGACAGGTAGAGTGGGTGATAACCAACACGATACATTGAGAACGGTGTCACAGGAAGAGAGGTTGATGAAGAACATGATACACTGAGAACGGTGTAAGATGTAGGGAGGGTGATGATTTACACGGCACACTGTGAATGGAGTCACAGGTAGAGAGGGTGATGATGGACACGATACACTGAGAACGGTGCCACAGTTAGAGAGGGTGTTGAAGAACATGATACACTGAGAATGGTGTCACAGGTAGAGAGGGTGATGAATTAAATGATACACTAAGAACGGTGCCAGAAGCAGAGATTGTGATGAAGAACACGATAAAATGGGAACGGTGTCAGAAGTAGAGTGGGTGACGAAGAACACGATTCACGGGGAACGGTGTCACAGGTAGAGAGGGTGATGAAGAACACGATAGACTGAGAACGCTGTAAGAGTTAGGGAGGGTGATGATTCACACGGTACACTAAGATTGTTGTAACAGGTAGAGAGCATGATGAAGAACATGATACCCAGTGAAAGGTGCCACAAATACAGAGGGTTATGATGAACAAGATACACAGAGAACGGTGTCACAGTTAGGGAAGGTGATGAAGAACACGAAACACTGGAAACGGTGCAACAGGTAGAGAAGGTGATGAGGAGAACGATACACTGGGAACGGAGTCACAGGTAGAGTGGGTGATGAAGAACACGATACACTGAGTAGAGTGCCAGAGGTAGAGAGGGTCATGACGAACACGATACACCGCGAACGGTGCCACAGGTAAAGACGGTGATGATGAACATGATACACTGGGAATGGTGTCACTGGTAGAGAGGGTGATGATGCACACGATACACTGAGTACGGTGCCACAGGTAGAGAGGCTGATGAAGAACACGATACACTTAGTACAGTGTCACAGGTAGAGTGGGTGATGAAGAACACCATACACTAGCGAATGGTTCCACAAATAGAGAGGGTTATGATGAACACGAGACACTGGGAACGGTGTCACAGGTAGAGAGGGTGATGAAGAACGCAATGCTCTGGGAACGATGTCACAGGTAGAGAAGGTAATGAAGAAAACGATAAAATGGGAACGGTGTCGCAAGTAGAGAGGGTGACGAAGAACATGATTCACGGGGAACGGTGTCACAGGTAGACAGGGTGATGAAGAACACGATACACTGGGAACGGTGTCATAGGTAGAGAGGGTGATGAAGAACACAAAACACTGAAAACGGTGCAACAGGTAGAGAAGGTGATGAGGAAAACGATACACTGGGAACGGAGTCACAGGTAGAGTGCGTGATGAAGAACATGATACACTGAGTAGGGTGCCAGAGGTAGAGAGGGTCATGACGAACACGATACACCGCGAACGGTGCTACAGGTAAAGACGGTGATGATGAAAATGATACACTGGGAAATGTGTCACAGGTATTGAGGGTGAAGAAGAACACGATACACTGGGAACGGTGCAACAGGAAGAGAAGGTGATGAAGAACACGATACACTTAGTACGGTGTCACAGGTAGAGTGGGTGATAACCAACACGATACACTGACAACGGTGTAAGATGTAGGGAGGGTGATGATTTACATGGTACACTGTGAATGGTGTCACAGGTAGAGAGGGTGATGATGGACACGATACACTGAGAACGGTGTCACAGGTAGAGAGGGTGATGAAGAACACCTTACACTAGCGAATGGTTCCACAAATAGAGAGGGTTATGATGAACACGAGACACTGGGAACGGTGTCACAGGTAGAGAGGGTGATGAAGAACGTGATACACAAGTAACGGTGCCAGAGGTAGAGAGGGTGATGAAGAACATGATAAAATGGGAACGGTGTCGCAAGTAGACAGGGTGATGAAGAACATGATTCACTGGGAACGGAGTCACAGGGAGAGTGGGTGATGAAGAACATGATACACTGAGTAGGGTGCCAGAGGTAGAGAGGGTCATGACGAAAACGATATACCGCGAACGGTGCCACAGGTAAAGACGGTGATGATGAACATGATACACTGGGAAAGGGGTCACAGGTATTGAGGGTGATGAACAACATGATACACTGGGAACGGTGTCACTGGTAGAGAGGGTGATGAGGAGAACGATACACTGGGAACGGAGTCACAGGTAGAATGTGTGATGAAGAACACGATACACTGCGTAGAGTGCCAGAGGTAGAGAGGGTCATGACGAACACGATACACCGCGAACGGTGCCACAGGTAAAGACGGTGATGAAGAACACGATACACTTAGTACGGTGTCACAGGAAGAGTGGGTGATAACCAACACGATACACTGAGAACGGTGTAAGATGTAGGGAGGGTGATGATTTACACGGTACACTGTGAATGGTGCCACAGGTAGAGAGGGTGTTGAAGAACACCATACACTAGCGAATGGTTCCACAAATAGAGAGGGTTATGATGAACACGAGACACTGGGAACGGTGTCACAGGTAGAGAGGGTGATGAAGAACGAAATGCTCTGGGAACGGTGTCACAGGTAGAGAAGGTAATGAAGAAAACGATAAAATGGGAACGGTGTCGCAAGTAGAGAGGGTGACGAAGAACATGATTCACGGGGAACGGTGTCACTGGTAGATGAGGTGATGAAGAACATGATACACTGGAAACGGTGCAACAGGTAGAGAAGGTGATGAGGAAAACGATACACTGGGAACCGAGTCACAGGTAGAGAGCATGATGAAGAACATGATACACTGAGTAGGGTGCCAGAGGTAGAGAGGGTCATGACGATCACGATATACCGCGAACGGTGCCACAGGTAAAGACGGTGATGATGAACATGATACACTGGGAAAGGGGTCACAGGTATTGAGGGTGATGAACAACATGATACACTGGGAACGGTGTCACTGGTAGATGAGGTGATCAAGAACACGATACACTTAGTACGGTGTCACAGGTAGAGTGGGTGATAACCAACACGATACACTGAGAACAGTGTCACAGGAAGAGAGGGTGATGAAGAACTCATTATACTATTAACGGTGTAAGAGGTAGGGAGGGTTATGATTAACACGGTACACTGAGAACAGTGTCACAGGAAGAGAGGGTGATGAAGAACTCATTATACTATTAACGGTGTAAGAGGTAGGGAGGGTTATGATTAACACGATACACTGGGATGGTGTCTCAGGTAGAGACGGTGATGAAGAAAACGATACGCTGGAGGACGGTGTGACAGAGAGGGTGATGAAGAACATGATGCACTGAGAATGCGTGTCACAGTAAGAGAGGTTGATGTAGAACACGATACACTGAGAACTGTGACACAGGTAGAAAGGGTGATGATGCACATGATAAACCGAGAACAGTGTCACAGTTAGAGTGGGTGATAACCAACGCGATACTCTGAGAACGGTGTCAGAGGTAGAGAGGGTGATGAAGACCACCATACATTAGCGAATGGTTCCACAAATAGAGAGGGTTTTGATGAACACGAGACACTGGGAACTGTCTCACAGGTAGAGAGGGAGATGATGCACACGATACACTGAGAACGGTGTCACAGGTAGAGAGGGTGATGAAGAACATGATACTTTGGGAACTGTCTCACAGGTAGAGAGGGAGATGATGCACACGATACACTGAGAACGGTGCCACAGGAAGAGAGGGCGATGAGGAACGTGATGCACCGAGAACGAAGTCACAGATAGTAATGGTGATGAAGTAGAAGATACACTGAGAACGGTGTCACAGGTAGATACGGTGATGAAGAACACGATACACTGGGAACAGTGCAACATGTAAAGAAGTTGATGAAGAAAACAATACATTCAGTACGGTGTGACAGGTAGAGTGGGTGATAACCAACACGATACATTGAGAACGGTGTCACAGGAAGAGAGGTTGATGAAGAACATGATACACTGAGAACGGTGTAAGATGTAGGGAGGGTGATGATTTACACGGTACACTGTGAATGGTGTCACAGGTAGAGAGGGTGATGATGGACACAGTACACTGATAACGGTGCCACATGTAGAGAGGGTGTTGAAGAACATGATACACTGAGAACGGTGCCAGAAGCAGAGATGGTGATGAAGAACACGATACACTAGCGAATGGTTCCACAAATAGAGAGGGTTATGATGAACACGAGACACTGGGAACGGTGTCACAGGCAGAGGGTGTGATGAAGAACGCAATACTCTGGGAACGGTGTCACAGGTAGAGAAGGTAATGAAGAAAACGATAAAATGGGAACAGTGTCACAGGTAGAGAGGGTGACGTAGAACACAATACACTGGGAACGGTGTCACAAATAGGGAGGGTTATGATGAACACGATACACAGAGAACGGTGTCACAGTTAGGGAGGGTGATGAAGAACACGAAACACTGGAAACGGTGCAAAAGGTAGAGAAGGTGATGAGGGAAACGTTACACTGGGAACGGAGTCACAGGTAGAGTGGGTGATGAAGAACATGATACACTGAGTAGGGTGCCAGAGGTAGAGAGGGTCATGACGAACACGATACACCGCGAACGGTGCTACAGGTAAAGACGGTGATGATGAAAATGATACACTGGGAAATGTGTCACAGGTATTGAGGGTGATGAACAACATGATACACTGGGAACGGTGTCACTGGTAGATGAGGTGATGAAGAACACGATACACTGGGAACGGTGCAAAAGGAAGATAAGGTGATCAAGAACACGATACACATAGTACGGTGTCACAGGTAGAATGGGTGATAACCAACACGATACACTGAGAACAGTGTCACAGGAAGAGAGGGTGATGAAGAACTCATTATACTATTAACGGTGTAAGAGGTAGGGAGGGTTATGATTAACACGGTACACTGAGAATGGTGTCACAGGTAGAGAGTGTGATGAAGAACATGATACACTGGGATGGTGTCTCAGGTAGAGACGGTGATGAAGAAAATGATACACTGGAGGACGGTGTGACAGAGAGGGTGATGAAGAACATGATTCACTATGATGGTGTCTCAGGTAGAGAAGGTGATGAAGAAAACCATACACTGGAGAACGGTGTGACAGGTAGAGAGGCTGATGAGGAAGACGATACACTGAGAACTGTGACACAGGTAGAAAGGGTGATGATGCACATGATACACCGAGAACAGTGTCACAGTAAGAGAGGTTGATGTAGAACACGATACACTGAGAACTGTGACACAGGTAGAAAGGGTGATGATGCACATGATACACCGAGAACAGTGTCACAGTTAGAGTGGGTGATAACCAACACGATACTCTGAGAACGGTGTCAGAGGTAGAGAGGGTGATGAAGAACATGATGCACTGAGAACGGTGTCACAGGTAGATACGGTGATGAAGAACACGATACACTGGGAACAGTGCAACATGTAAAGAAGTTGATGAAGAAAACAATACGTTCAGTACGCTGTGACAGGTAGAGTGGGTGATAACCAACACGATACATTGAGAACGGTGTCACAGGAAGAGAGGTTGATGAAGAACATGATACACTGAGAACGGTGTAAGATGTAGGGAGGGTGATGATTTACACGGCACACTGTGAATGGAGTCACAGGTAGAGAGGGTGATGATGGACACGATACACTGAGAACGGTGCCACAGTTAGAGAGGGTGTTGAAGAACATGATACACTGAGAATGGTGTCACAGGTAGAGAGGGTGATGAATTAAATGATACACTAAGAACGGTGCCAGAAGCAGAGATTGTGATGAAGAACACGATAAAATGGGAACGGTGTCAGAAGTAGAGTGGGTGACGAAGAACACGATTCACGGGGAACGGTGTCACAGGTAGAGAGGGTGATGAAGAACACGATAGACTGAGAACGCTGTAAGAGTTAGGGAGGGTGATGATTCACACGGTACACTAAGATTGTTGTAACAGGTAGAGAGCATGATGAAGAACATGATACCCAGTGAAAGGTGCCACAAATACAGAGGGTTATGATGAACAAGATACACAGAGAACGGTGTCACAGTTAGGGAAGGTGATGAAGAACACGAAACACTGGAAACGGTGCAACAGGTAGAGAAGGTGATGAGGAGAACGATACACTGGGAACGGAGTCACAGGTAGAGTGGGTGATGAAGAACACGATACACTGAGTAGAGTGCCAGAGGTAGAGAGGGTCATGACGAACACGATACACCGCGAACGGTGCCACAGGTAAAGACGGTGATGATGAACATGATACACTGGGAATGGTGTCACTGGTAGAGAGGGTGATGATGCACACGATACACTGAGTACGGTGCCACAGGTAGAGAGGCTGATGAAGAACACGATACACTTAGTACAGTGTCACAGGTAGAGTGGGTGATGAAGAACACCATACACTAGCGAATGGTTCCACAAATAGAGAGGGTTATGATGAACACGAGACACTGGGAACGGTGTCACAGGTAGAGAGGGTGATGAAGAACGCAATGCTCTGGGAACGATGTCACAGGTAGAGAAGGTAATGAAGAAAACGATAAAATGGGAACGGTGTCGCAAGTAGAGAGGGTGACGAAGAACATGATTCACGGGGAACGGTGTCACAGGTAGACAGGGTGATGAAGAACACGATACACTGGGAACGGTGTCATAGGTAGAGAGGGTGATGAAGAACACAAAACACTGAAAACGGTGCAACAGGTAGAGAAGGTGATGAGGAAAACGATACACTGGGAACGGAGTCACAGGTAGAGTGCGTGATGAAGAACATGATACACTGAGTAGGGTGCCAGAGGTAGAGAGGGTCATGACGAACACGATACACCGCGAACGGTGCTACAGGTAAAGACGGTGATGATGAAAATGATACACTGGGAAATGTGTCACAGGTATTGAGGGTGAAGAAGAACACGATACACTGGGAACGGTGCAACAGGAAGAGAAGGTGATGAAGAACACGATACACTTAGTACGGTGTCACAGGTAGAGTGGGTGATAACCAACACGATACACTGACAACGGTGTAAGATGTAGGGAGGGTGATGATTTACATGGTACACTGTGAATGGTGTCACAGGTAGAGAGGGTGATGATGGACACGATACACTGAGAACGGTGTCACAGGTAGAGAGGGTGATGAAGAACACCTTACACTAGCGAATGGTTCCACAAATAGAGAGGGTTATGATGAACACGAGACACTGGGAACGGTGTCACAGGTAGAGAGGGTGATGAAGAACGTGATACACAAGTAACGGTGCCAGAGGTAGAGAGGGTGATGAAGAACATGATAAAATGGGAACGGTGTCGCAAGTAGACAGGGTGATGAAGAACATGATTCACTGGGAACGGAGTCACAGGGAGAGTGGGTGATGAAGAACATGATACACTGAGTAGGGTGCCAGAGGTAGAGAGGGTCATGACGAAAACGATATACCGCGAACGGTGCCACAGGTAAAGACGGTGATGATGAACATGATACACTGGGAAAGGGGTCACAGGTATTGAGGGTGATGAACAACATGATACACTGGGAACGGTGTCACTGGTAGAGAGGGTGATGAGGAGAACGATACACTGGGAACGGAGTCACAGGTAGAATGTGTGATGAAGAACACGATACACTGCGTAGAGTGCCAGAGGTAGAGAGGGTCATGACGAACACGATACACCGCGAACGGTGCCACAGGTAAAGACGGTGATGAAGAACACGATACACTTAGTACGGTGTCACAGGAAGAGTGGGTGATAACCAACACGATACACTGAGAACGGTGTAAGATGTAGGGAGGGTGATGATTTACACGGTACACTGTGAATGGTGCCACAGGTAGAGAGGGTGTTGAAGAACACCATACACTAGCGAATGGTTCCACAAATAGAGAGGGTTATGATGAACACGAGACACTGGGAACGGTGTCACAGGTAGAGAGGGTGATGAAGAACGAAATGCTCTGGGAACGGTGTCACAGGTAGAGAAGGTAATGAAGAAAACGATAAAATGGGAACGGTGTCGCAAGTAGAGAGGGTGACGAAGAACATGATTCACGGGGAACGGTGTCACTGGTAGATGAGGTGATGAAGAACATGATACACTGGAAACGGTGCAACAGGTAGAGAAGGTGATGAGGAAAACGATACACTGGGAACGGAGTCACAGGTAGAATGTGTGATGAAGAACACGATACACTGCGTAGAGTGCCAGAGGTAGAGAGGGTCATGACGAACACGATACACCGCGAACGGTGCCACAGGTAAAGACGGTGATGAAGAACACGATACACCGCGAACGGTGCCACAGGTAAAGACGGTGATGAAGAACACGATACACTTAGTACGGTGTCACAGGAAGAGTGGGTGATAACCAACACGATACACTGAGAACGGTGTAAGATGTAGGGAGGGTGATGATTTACACGGTACACTGTGAATGGTGCCACAGGTAGAGAGGGTGTTGAAGAACATAATACACTGAGAACGGTGTCACAGGTAGAGAGGGTGATGAAGAACACCATACACTAGCGAATGGTTCCACAAATAGAGAGGGTTATGATGAACACGAGACACTGGGAACGGTGTCACAGGTAGAGAGGATGATGAAGAACATGATTCACGGGGAACGGTGTCACCGGTAGATGAGGTGATGAAGAACACGAAACACTGGAAACGGTGCAACAGGTAGAGAAGGTGATGAGGAAAACGATACACTGGGAACCGAGTCACAGGTAGAGAGCATGATGAAGAACATGATACACTGAGTAGGGTGCCAGAGGTAGAGAGGGTCATGACGAACACGATATACCGCGAACGGTGCCACAGGTAAAGACGGTGATGATGAACATGATACACTGGGAAAGGGGTCACAGGTATTGAGGGTGATGAACAACATGATACACTGGGAACGGTGTCACTGGTAGATGAGGTGATCAAGAACACGATACACTTAGTACGGTGTCACAGGTAGAGTGGGTGATAACCAACACGATACACTGAGAACAGTGTCACAGGAAGAGAGGGTGATGAAGAACTCATTATACTATTAACGGTGTAAGAGGTAGGGAGGGTTATGATTAACACGGTACACTGAGAACAGTGTCACAGGAAGAGAGGGTGATGAAGAACTCATTATACTATTAACGGTGTAAGAGGTAGGGAGGGTTATGATTAACACGATACACTGGGATGGTGTCTCAGGTAGAGACGGTGATGAAGAAAACGATACGCTGGAGGACGGTGTGACAGAGAGGGTGATGAAGAACATGATGCACTGAGAATGCGTGTCACAGTAAGAGAGGTTGATGTAGAACACGATACACTGAGAACTGTGACACAGGTAGAAAGGGTGATGATGCACATGATAAACCGAGAACAGTGTCACAGTTAGAGTGGGTGATAACCAACGCGATACTCTGAGAACGGTGTCAGAGGTAGAGAGGGTGATGAAGACCACCATACATTAGCGAATGGTTCCACAAATAGAGAGGGTTTTGATGAACACGAGACACTGGGAACTGTCTCACAGGTAGAGAGGGAGATGATGCACACGATACACTGAGAACGGTGTCACAGGTAGAGAGGGTGATGAAGAACATGATACTTTGGGAACTGTCTCACAGGTAGAGAGGGAGATGATGCACACGATACACTGAGAACGGTGCCACAGGAAGAGAGGGCGATGAGGAACGTGATGCACCGAGAACGAAGTCACAGATAGTAATGGTGATGAAGTAGAAGATACACTGAGAACGGTGTCACAGGTAGATACGGTGATGAAGAACACGATACACTGGGAACAGTGCAACATGTAAAGAAGTTGATGAAGAAAACAATACATTCAGTACGGTGTGACAGGTAGAGTGGGTGATAACCAACACGATACATTGAGAACGGTGTCACAGGAAGAGAGGTTGATGAAGAACATGATACACTGAGAACGGTGTAAGATGTAGGGAGGGTGATGATTTACACGGTACACTGTGAATGGTGTCACAGGTAGAGAGGGTGATGATGGACACAGTACACTGATAACGGTGCCACATGTAGAGAGGGTGTTGAAGAACATGATACACTGAGAACGGTGCCAGAAGCAGAGATGGTGATGAAGAACACGATACACTAGCGAATGGTTCCACAAATAGAGAGGGTTATGATGAACACGAGACACTGGGAACGGTGTCACAGGCAGAGGGTGTGATGAAGAACGCAATACTCTGGGAACGGTGTCACAGGTAGAGAAGGTAATGAAGAAAACGATAAAATGGGAACAGTGTCACAGGTAGAGAGGGTGACGTAGAACACAATACACTGGGAACGGTGTCACAAATAGGGAGGGTTATGATGAACACGATACACAGAGAACGGTGTCACAGTTAGGGAGGGTGATGAAGAACACGAAACACTGGAAACGGTGCAAAAGGTAGAGAAGGTGATGAGGGAAACGTTACACTGGGAACGGAGTCACAGGTAGAGTGGGTGATGAAGAACATGATACACTGAGTAGGGTGCCAGAGGTAGAGAGGGTCATGACGAACACGATACACCGCGAACGGTGCTACAGGTAAAGACGGTGATGATGAAAATGATACACTGGGAAATGTGTCACAGGTATTGAGGGTGATGAACAACATGATACACTGGGAACGGTGTCACTGGTAGATGAGGTGATGAAGAACACGATACACTGGGAACGGTGCAAAAGGAAGATAAGGTGATCAAGAACACGATACACATAGTACGGTGTCACAGGTAGAATGGGTGATAACCAACACGATACACTGAGAACAGTGTCACAGGAAGAGAGGGTGATGAAGAACTCATTATACTATTAACGGTGTAAGAGGTAGGGAGGGTTATGATTAACACGGTACACTGAGAATGGTGTCACAGGTAGAGAGTGTGATGAAGAACATGATACACTGGGATGGTGTCTCAGGTAGAGACGGTGATGAAGAAAATGATACACTGGAGGACGGTGTGACAGAGAGGGTGATGAAGAACATGATTCACTATGATGGTGTCTCAGGTAGAGAAGGTGATGAAGAAAACCATACACTGGAGAACGGTGTGACAGGTAGAGAGGCTGATGAGGAAGACGATACACTGAGAACTGTGACACAGGTAGAAAGGGTGATGATGCACATGATACACCGAGAACAGTGTCACAGTAAGAGAGGTTGATGTAGAACACGATACACTGAGAACTGTGACACAGGTAGAAAGGGTGATGATGCACATGATACACCGAGAACAGTGTCACAGTTAGAGTGGGTGATAACCAACACGATACTCTGAGAACGGTGTCAGAGGTAGAGAGGGTGATGAAGAACATGATGCACTGAGAACGGTGTCACAGGTAGATACGGTGATGAAGAACACGATACACTGGGAACAGTGCAACATGTAAAGAAGTTGATGAAGAAAACAATACGTTCAGTACGCTGTGACAGGTAGAGTGGGTGATAACCAACACGATACATTGAGAACGGTGTCACAGGAAGAGAGGTTGATGAAGAACATGATACACTGAGAACGGTGTAAGATGTAGGGAGGGTGATGATTTACACGGCACACTGTGAATGGAGTCACAGGTAGAGAGGGTGATGATGGACACGATACACTGAGAACGGTGCCACAGTTAGAGAGGGTGTTGAAGAACATGATACACTGAGAATGGTGTCACAGGTAGAGAGGGTGATGAATTAAATGATACACTAAGAACGGTGCCAGAAGCAGAGATTGTGATGAAGAACACGATAAAATGGGAACGGTGTCAGAAGTAGAGTGGGTGACGAAGAACACGATTCACGGGGAACGGTGTCACAGGTAGAGAGGGTGATGAAGAACACGATAGACTGAGAACGCTGTAAGAGTTAGGGAGGGTGATGATTCACACGGTACACTAAGATTGTTGTAACAGGTAGAGAGCATGATGAAGAACATGATACCCAGTGAAAGGTGCCACAAATACAGAGGGTTATGATGAACAAGATACACAGAGAACGGTGTCACAGTTAGGGAAGGTGATGAAGAACACGAAACACTGGAAACGGTGCAACAGGTAGAGAAGGTGATGAGGAGAACGATACACTGGGAACGGAGTCACAGGTAGAGTGGGTGATGAAGAACACGATACACTGAGTAGAGTGCCAGAGGTAGAGAGGGTCATGACGAACACGATACACCGCGAACGGTGCCACAGGTAAAGACGGTGATGATGAACATGATACACTGGGAATGGTGTCACTGGTAGAGAGGGTGATGATGCACACGATACACTGAGTACGGTGCCACAGGTAGAGAGGCTGATGAAGAACACGATACACTTAGTACAGTGTCACAGGTAGAGTGGGTGATGAAGAACACCATACACTAGCGAATGGTTCCACAAATAGAGAGGGTTATGATGAACACGAGACACTGGGAACGGTGTCACAGGTAGAGAGGGTGATGAAGAACGCAATGCTCTGGGAACGATGTCACAGGTAGAGAAGGTAATGAAGAAAACGATAAAATGGGAACGGTGTCGCAAGTAGAGAGGGTGACGAAGAACATGATTCACGGGGAACGGTGTCACAGGTAGACAGGGTGATGAAGAACACGATACACTGGGAACGGTGTCATAGGTAGAGAGGGTGATGAAGAACACAAAACACTGAAAACGGTGCAACAGGTAGAGAAGGTGATGAGGAAAACGATACACTGGGAACGGAGTCACAGGTAGAGTGCGTGATGAAGAACATGATACACTGAGTAGGGTGCCAGAGGTAGAGAGGGTCATGACGAACACGATACACCGCGAACGGTGCTACAGGTAAAGACGGTGATGATGAAAATGATACACTGGGAAATGTGTCACAGGTATTGAGGGTGAAGAAGAACACGATACACTGGGAACGGTGCAACAGGAAGAGAAGGTGATGAAGAACACGATACACTTAGTACGGTGTCACAGGTAGAGTGGGTGATAACCAACACGATACACTGACAACGGTGTAAGATGTAGGGAGGGTGATGATTTACATGGTACACTGTGAATGGTGTCACAGGTAGAGAGGGTGATGATGGACACGATACACTGAGAACGGTGTCACAGGTAGAGAGGGTGATGAAGAACACCTTACACTAGCGAATGGTTCCACAAATAGAGAGGGTTATGATGAACACGAGACACTGGGAACGGTGTCACAGGTAGAGAGGGTGATGAAGAACGTGATACACAAGTAACGGTGCCAGAGGTAGAGAGGGTGATGAAGAACATGATAAAATGGGAACGGTGTCGCAAGTAGACAGGGTGATGAAGAACATGATTCACTGGGAACGGAGTCACAGGGAGAGTGGGTGATGAAGAACATGATACACTGAGTAGGGTGCCAGAGGTAGAGAGGGTCATGACGAAAACGATATACCGCGAACGGTGCCACAGGTAAAGACGGTGATGATGAACATGATACACTGGGAAAGGGGTCACAGGTATTGAGGGTGATGAACAACATGATACACTGGGAACGGTGTCACTGGTAGAGAGGGTGATGAGGAGAACGATACACTGGGAACGGAGTCACAGGTAGAATGTGTGATGAAGAACACGATACACTGCGTAGAGTGCCAGAGGTAGAGAGGGTCATGACGAACACGATACACCGCGAACGGTGCCACAGGTAAAGACGGTGATGAAGAACACGATACACTTAGTACGGTGTCACAGGAAGAGTGGGTGATAACCAACACGATACACTGAGAACGGTGTAAGATGTAGGGAGGGTGATGATTTACACGGTACACTGTGAATGGTGCCACAGGTAGAGAGGGTGTTGAAGAACACCATACACTAGCGAATGGTTCCACAAATAGAGAGGGTTATGATGAACACGAGACACTGGGAACGGTGTCACAGGTAGAGAGGGTGATGAAGAACGAAATGCTCTGGGAACGGTGTCACAGGTAGAGAAGGTAATGAAGAAAACGATAAAATGGGAACGGTGTCGCAAGTAGAGAGGGTGACGAAGAACATGATTCACGGGGAACGGTGTCACTGGTAGATGAGGTGATGAAGAACATGATACACTGGAAACGGTGCAACAGGTAGAGAAGGTGATGAGGAAAACGATACACTGGGAACGGAGTCACAGGTAGAATGTGTGATGAAGAACACGATACACTGCGTAGAGTGCCAGAGGTAGAGAGGGTCATGACGAACACGATACACCGCGAACGGTGCCACAGGTAAAGACGGTGATGAAGAACACGATACACCGCGAACGGTGCCACAGGTAAAGACGGTGATGAAGAACACGATACACTTAGTACGGTGTCACAGGAAGAGTGGGTGATAACCAACACGATACACTGAGAACGGTGTAAGATGTAGGGAGGGTGATGATTTACACGGTACACTGTGAATGGTGCCACAGGTAGAGAGGGTGTTGAAGAACACCATACACTAGCGAATGGTTCCACAAATAGAGAGGGTTATGATGAACACGAGACACTGGGAACGGTGTCACAGGTAGAGAGGGTGATGAAGAACGAAATGCTCTGGGAACGGTGTCACAGGTAGAGAAGGTAATGAAGAAAACGATAAAATGGGAACGGTGTCGCAAGTAGAGAGGGTGACGAAGAACATGATTCACGGGGAACGGTGTCACTGGTAGATGAGGTGATGAAGAACATGATACACTGGAAACGGTGCAACAGGTAGAGAAGGTGATGAGGAAAACGATACACTGGGAACGGAGTCACAGGTAGAATGTGTGATGAAGAACACGATACACTGCGTAGAGTGCCAGAGGTAGAGAGGGTCATGACGAACACGATACACCGCGAACGGTGCCACAGGTAAAGACGGTGATGAAGAACACGATACACCGCGAACGGTGCCACAGGTAAAGACGGTGATGAAGAACACGATACACTTAGTACGGTGTCACAGGAAGAGTGGGTGATAACCAACACGATACACTGAGAACGGTGTAAGATGTAGGGAGGGTGATGATTTACACGGTACACTGTGAATGGTGCCACAGGTAGAGAGGGTGTTGAAGAACATAATACACTGAGAACGGTGTCACAGGTAGAGAGGGTGATGAAGAACACCATACACTAGCGAATGGTTCCACAAATAGAGAGGGTTATGATGAACACGAGACACTGGGAACGGTGTCACAGGTAGAGAGGATGATGAAGAACATGATTCACGGGGAACGGTGTCACTGGTAGATGAGGTGATGAAGAACACGAAACACTGGAAACGGTGCAACAGGTAGAGAAGGTGATGAGGAAAACGATACACTGGGAACCGAGTCACAGGTAGAGAGCATGATGAAGAACATGATACACTGAGTAGGGTGCCAGAGGTAGAGAGGGTCATGACGAACACGATATACCGCGAACGGTGCCACAGGTAAAGACGGTGATGATGAACATGATACACTGGGAAAGGGGTCACAGGTATTGAGGGTGATGAACAACATGATACACTGGGAACGGTGTCACTGGTAGATGAGGTGATCAAGAACACGATACACTTAGTACGGTGTCACAGGTAGAGTGGGTGATAACCAACACGATACACTGAGAACAGTGTCACAGGAAGAGAGGGTGATGAAGAACTCATTATACTATTAACGGTGTAAGAGGTAGGGAGGGTTATGATTAACACGGTACACTGAGAACAGTGTCACAGGAAGAGAGGGTGATGAAGAACTCATTATACTATTAACGGTGTAAGAGGTAGGGAGGGTTATGATTAACACGATACACTGGGATGGTGTCTCAGGTAGAGACGGTGATGAAGAAAACGATACGCTGGAGGACGGTGTGACAGAGAGGGTGATGAAGAACATGATGCACTGAGAATGCGTGTCACAGTAAGAGAGGTTGATGTAGAACACGATACACTGAGAACTGTGACACAGGTAGAAAGGGTGATGATGCACATGATAAACCGAGAACAGTGTCACAGTTAGAGTGGGTGATAACCAACGCGATACTCTGAGAACGGTGTCAGAGGTAGAGAGGGTGATGAAGACCACCATACATTAGCGAATGGTTCCACAAATAGAGAGGGTTTTGATGAACACGAGACACTGGGAACTGTCTCACAGGTAGAGAGGGAGATGATGCACACGATACACTGAGAACGGTGTCACAGGTAGAGAGGGTGATGAAGAACATGATACTTTGGGAACTGTCTCACAGGTAGAGAGGGAGATGATGCACACGATACACTGAGAACGGTGCCACAGGAAGAGAGGGCGATGAGGAACGTGATGCACCGAGAACGAAGTCACAGATAGTAATGGTGATGAAGTAGAAGATACACTGAGAACGGTGTCACAGGTAGATACGGTGATGAAGAACACGATACACTGGGAACAGTGCAACATGTAAAGAAGTTGATGAAGAAAACAATACATTCAGTACGGTGTGACAGGTAGAGTGGGTGATAACCAACACGATACATTGAGAACGGTGTCACAGGAAGAGAGGTTGATGAAGAACATGATACACTGAGAACGGTGTAAGATGTAGGGAGGGTGATGATTTACACGGTACACTGTGAATGGTGTCACAGGTAGAGAGGGTGATGATGGACACAGTACACTGATAACGGTGCCACATGTAGAGAGGGTGTTGAAGAACATGATACACTGAGAACGGTGCCAGAAGCAGAGATGGTGATGAAGAACACGATACACTAGCGAATGGTTCCACAAATAGAGAGGGTTATGATGAACACGAGACACTGGGAACGGTGTCACAGGCAGAGGGTGTGATGAAGAACGCAATACTCTGGGAACGGTGTCACAGGTAGAGAAGGTAATGAAGAAAACGATAAAATGGGAACAGTGTCACAGGTAGAGAGGGTGACGTAGAACACAATACACTGGGAACGGTGTCACAAATAGGGAGGGTTATGATGAACACGATACACAGAGAACGGTGTCACAGTTAGGGAGGGTGATGAAGAACACGAAACACTGGAAACGGTGCAAAAGGTAGAGAAGGTGATGAGGGAAACGTTACACTGGGAACGGAGTCACAGGTAGAGTGGGTGATGAAGAACATGATACACTGAGTAGGGTGCCAGAGGTAGAGAGGGTCATGACGAACACGATACACCGCGAACGGTGCTACAGGTAAAGACGGTGATGATGAAAATGATACACTGGGAAATGTGTCACAGGTATTGAGGGTGATGAACAACATGATACACTGGGAACGGTGTCACTGGTAGATGAGGTGATGAAGAACACGATACACTGGGAACGGTGCAAAAGGAAGATAAGGTGATCAAGAACACGATACACATAGTACGGTGTCACAGGTAGAATGGGTGATAACCAACACGATACACTGAGAACAGTGTCACAGGAAGAGAGGGTGATGAAGAACTCATTATACTATTAACGGTGTAAGAGGTAGGGAGGGTTATGATTAACACGGTACACTGAGAATGGTGTCACAGGTAGAGAGTGTGATGAAGAACATGATACACTGGGATGGTGTCTCAGGTAGAGACGGTGATGAAGAAAATGATACACTGGAGGACGGTGTGACAGAGAGGGTGATGAAGAACATGATTCACTATGATGGTGTCTCAGGTAGAGAAGGTGATGAAGAAAACCATACACTGGAGAACGGTGTGACAGGTAGAGAGGCTGATGAGGAAGACGATACACTGAGAACTGTGACACAGGTAGAAAGGGTGATGATGCACATGATACACCGAGAACAGTGTCACAGTAAGAGAGGTTGATGTAGAACACGATACACTGAGAACTGTGACACAGGTAGAAAGGGTGATGATGCACATGATACACCGAGAACAGTGTCACAGTTAGAGTGGGTGATAACCAACACGATACTCTGAGAACGGTGTCAGAGGTAGAGAGGGTGATGAAGAACATGATGCACTGAGAACGGTGTCACAGGTAGATACGGTGATGAAGAACACGATACACTGGGAACAGTGCAACATGTAAAGAAGTTGATGAAGAAAACAATACGTTCAGTACGCTGTGACAGGTAGAGTGGGTGATAACCAACACGATACATTGAGAACGGTGTCACAGGAAGAGAGGTTGATGAAGAACATGATACACTGAGAACGGTGTAAGATGTAGGGAGGGTGATGATTTACACGGCACACTGTGAATGGAGTCACAGGTAGAGAGGGTGATGATGGACACGATACACTGAGAACGGTGCCACAGTTAGAGAGGGTGTTGAAGAACATGATACACTGAGAATGGTGTCACAGGTAGAGAGGGTGATGAATTAAATGATACACTAAGAACGGTGCCAGAAGCAGAGATTGTGATGAAGAACACGATAAAATGGGAACGGTGTCAGAAGTAGAGTGGGTGACGAAGAACACGATTCACGGGGAACGGTGTCACAGGTAGAGAGGGTGATGAAGAACACGATAGACTGAGAACGCTGTAAGAGTTAGGGAGGGTGATGATTCACACGGTACACTAAGATTGTTGTAACAGGTAGAGAGCATGATGAAGAACATGATACCCAGTGAAAGGTGCCACAAATACAGAGGGTTATGATGAACAAGATACACAGAGAACGGTGTCACAGTTAGGGAAGGTGATGAAGAACACGAAACACTGGAAACGGTGCAACAGGTAGAGAAGGTGATGAGGAGAACGATACACTGGGAACGGAGTCACAGGTAGAGTGGGTGATGAAGAACACGATACACTGAGTAGAGTGCCAGAGGTAGAGAGGGTCATGACGAACACGATACACCGCGAACGGTGCCACAGGTAAAGACGGTGATGATGAACATGATACACTGGGAATGGTGTCACTGGTAGAGAGGGTGATGATGCACACGATACACTGAGTACGGTGCCACAGGTAGAGAGGGTGATGAAGAACACGATACACTTAGTACAGTGTCACAGGTAGAGTGGGTGATGAAGAACACCATACACTAGCGAATGGTTCCACAAATAGAGAGGGTTATGATGAACACGAGACACTGGGAACGGTGTCACAGGTAGAGAGGGTGATGAAGAACGCAATGCTCTGGGAACGATGTCACAGGTAGAGAAGGTAATGAAGAAAACGATAAAATGGGAACGGTGTCGCAAGTAGAGAGGGTGACGAAGAACATGATTCACGGGGAACGGTGTCACAGGTAGACAGGGTGATGAAGAACACGATACACTGGGAACGGTGTCATAGGTAGAGAGGGTGATGAAGAACACAAAACACTGAAAACGGTGCAACAGGTAGAGAAGGTGATGAGGAAAACGATACACTGGGAACGGAGTCACAGGTAGAGTGCGTGATGAAGAACATGATACACTGAGTAGGGTGCCAGAGGTAGAGAGGGTCATGACGAACACGATACACCGCGAACGGTGCTACAGGTAAAGACGGTGATGATGAAAATGATACACTGGGAAATGTGTCACAGGTATTGAGGGTGAAGAAGAACACGATACACTGGGAACGGTGCAACAGGAAGAGAAGGTGATGAAGAACACGATACACTTAGTACGGTGTCACAGGTAGAGTGGGTGATAACCAACACGATACACTGACAACGGTGTAAGATGTAGGGAGGGTGATGATTTACATGGTACACTGTGAATGGTGTCACAGGTAGAGAGGGTGATGATGGACACGATACACTGAGAACGGTGTCACAGGTAGAGAGGGTGATGAAGAACACCTTACACTAGCGAATGGTTCCACAAATAGAGAGGGTTATGATGAACACGAGACACTGGGAACGGTGTCACAGGTAGAGAGGGTGATGAAGAACGTGATACACAAGTAACGGTGCCAGAGGTAGAGAGGGTGATGAAGAACATGATAAAATGGGAACGGTGTCGCAAGTAGACAGGGTGATGAAGAACATGATTCACTGGGAACGGAGTCACAGGGAGAGTGGGTGATGAAGAACATGATACACTGAGTAGGGTGCCAGAGGTAGAGAGGGTCATGACGAAAACGATATACCGCGAACGGTGCCACAGGTAAAGACGGTGATGATGAACATGATACACTGGGAAAGGGGTCACAGGTATTGAGGGTGATGAACAACATGATACACTGGGAACGGTGTCACTGGTAGAGAGGGTGATGAGGAGAACGATACACTGGGAACGGAGTCACAGGTAGAATGTGTGATGAAGAACACGATACACTGCGTAGAGTGCCAGAGGTAGAGAGGGTCATGACGAACACGATACACCGCGAACGGTGCCACAGGTAAAGACGGTGATGAAGAACACGATACACTTTCACAGGAAGAGTGGGTGATAACCAACACGATACACTGAGAACGGTGTAAGATGTAGGGAGGGGTGATGATTTACACGGTACACTGTGAATGGTGCCACAGGTAGAGAGGGTGTTGAAGAACACCATACACTAGCGAATGGTTTCCACAAATAGAGAGGGTTATGATGAACACGAGACACTGGGAACGGTGTCACAGGTAGAGAGGGTGATGAAGAACGAAATGCTCTGGGAACGGTGTCACAGGTAGAGAAGGTAATGAAGAAAACGATAAAATGGGAACGGTCAGGTCGCAAGTAGAGAGGGTGACGAAGAACATGATTCACGGGGAACGGTGTCACTGGTAGATGAGGTGATGAAGAACATGATACACTGGAAACGGTTGCAACAGGTAGAGAAGGTGATGAGGGAAAACGATACACTGGGAACCGAGTCACAGGTAGAGAGCATGATGAAGAACATGATACACTGAGTAGGGGTGCCAGAGGTAGAGAGGGTCATGACGATCACGATATACCACGAACGGTGCCACAGGTAAAGACGGTGATGATGAACATGATACACTGGGAAAGGGGGTCACTGTTATTGAGGGTGATGAACAACATGATACACTGGGAACGGTGTCACTGGTAGATGAGGTGATCAAGAACACGATACACTTAGTACGGTGTCACAGGTAGAGTGGGTGATAACCAACACGATACACTGAGAACAGTGTCACAGGAAGAGAGGGTGATGAAGAACTCATTATACTATTAACGGTGTAAGAGGTAGGGAGGGTTATGATTAACACGATACACTGGGATGGTGTCTCAGGTAGAGACGGTGATGAAGAAAACGATACGCTGGAGGACGGTGTGACAGAGAGGGTGATGAAGAACATGATGCACTGAGAATGCGTGTCACAGTAAGAGAGGTTGATGTAGAACACGATACACTGAGAACTGTGACACAGGTAGAAAGGGTGATGATGCACATGATAAACCGAGAACAGTGTCACAGTTAGAGTGGGTGATAACCAACGCGATACTCTGAGAACGGTGTCAGAGGTAGAGAGGGTGATGAAGACCACCATACATTAGCGAATGGTTCCACAAATAGAGAGGGTTTTGATGAACACGAGACACTGGGAACTGTCTCACAGGTAGAGAGGGAGATGATGCACACGATACACTGAGAACGGTGTCACAGGTAGAGAGGGTGATGAAGAACATGATACTTTGGGAACTGTCTCACAGGTAGAGAGGGAGATGATGCACACGATACACTGAGAACGGTGCCACAGGAAGAGAGGGCGATGAGGAACGTGATGCACCAAGAACGAAGTCACAGATAGTAATGGTGATGAAGTAGAAGATACACTGAGAACGGTGTCACAGGTAGATACGGTGATGAAGAACACGATACACTGGGAACAGTGCAACATGTAAAGAAGTTGATGAAGAAAACAATACATTCAGTACGGTGTGACAGGTAGAGTGGGTGATAACCAACACGATACATTGAGAACGGTGTCACAGGAAGAGAGGTTGATGAAGAACATGATACACTGAGAACGGTGTAAGATGTAGGGAGGGTGATGATTTACACGGTACACTGTGAATGGTGTCACAGGTAGAGAGGGTGATGATGGACACAGTACACTGATAACGGTGCCACATGTAGAGAGGGTGTTGAAGAACATGATACACTGAGAACGGTGCCAGAAGCAGAGATGGTGATGAAGAACACGATACACTAGCGAATGGTTCCACAAATAGAGAGGGTTATGATGAACACGAGACACTGGGAACGGTGTCACAGGCAGAGGGTGTGATGAAGAACGCAATACTCTGGGAACGGTGTCACAGGTAGAGAAGGTAATGAAGAAAACGATAAAATGGGAACAGTGTCACAGGTAGAGAGGGTGACGTAGAACACAATACACTGGGAACGGTGTCACAAATAGGGAGGGTTATGATGAACACGATACACAGAGAACGGTGTCACAGTTAGGGAGGGTGATGAAGAACACGAAACACTGGAAACGGTGCAAAAGGTAGAGAAGGTGATGAGGGAAACGTTACACTGGGAACGGAGTCACAGGTAGAGTGGGTGATGAAGAACATGATACACTGAGTAGGGTGCCAGAGGTAGAGAGGGTCATGACGAACACGATACACCGCGAACGGTGCTACAGGTAAAGACGGTGATGATGAAAATGATACACTGGGAAATGTGTCACAGGTATTGAGGGTGATGAACAACATGATACACTGGGAACGGTGTCACTGGTAGATGAGGTGATGAAGAACACGATACACTGGGAACGGTGCAAAAGGAAGATAAGGTGATCAAGAACACGATACACATAGTACGGTGTCACAGGTAGAATGGGTGATAACCAACACGATACACTGAGAACAGTGTCACAGGAAGAGAGGGTGATGAAGAACTCATTATACTATTAACGGTGTAAGAGGTAGGGAGGGTTATGATTAACACGGTACACTGAGAATGGTGTCACAGGTAGAGAGTGTGATGAAGAACATGATACACTGGGATGGTGTCTCAGGTAGAGACGGTGATGAAGAAAATGATACACTGGAGGACGGTGTGACAGAGAGGGTGATGAAGAACATGATTCACTATGATGGTGTCTCAGGTAGAGAAGGTGATGAAGAAAACCATACACTGGAGAACGGTGTGACAGGTAGAGAGGCTGATGAGGAAGACGATACACTGAGAACTGTGACACAGGTAGAAAGGGTGATGATGCACATGATACACCGAGAACAGTGTCACAGTAAGAGAGGTTGATGTAGAACACGATACACTGAGAACTGTGACACAGGTAGAAAGGGTGATGATGCACATGATACACCGAGAACAGTGTCACAGTTAGAGTGGGTGATAACCAACACGATACTCTGAGAACGGTGTCAGAGGTAGAGAGGGTGATGAAGAACATGATGCACTGAGAACGGTGTCACAGGTAGATACGGTGATGAAGAACACGATACACTGGGAACAGTGCAACATGTAAAGAAGTTGATGAAGAAAACAATACGTTCAGTACGCTGTGACAGGTAGAGTGGGTGATAACCAACACGATACATTGAGAACGGTGTCACAGGAAGAGAGGTTGATGAAGAACATGATACACTGAGAACGGTGTAAGATGTAGGGAGGGTGATGATTTACACGACACACTGTGAATGGAGTCACAGGTAGAGAGGGTGATGATGGACACGATACACTGAGAACGGTGCCACAGTTAGAGAGGGTGTTGAAGAACATGATACACTGAGAATGGTGTCACAGGTAGAGAGGGTGATGAATTAAATGATACACTAAGAACGGTGCCAGAAGCAGAGATTGTGATGAAGAACACGATAAAATGGGAACGGTGTCAGAAGTAGAGTGGGTGACGAAGAACACGATTCACGGGGAACGGTGTCACAGGTAGAGAGGGTGATGAAGAACACGATAGACTGAGAACGCTGTAAGAGTTAGGGAGGGTGATGATTCACACGGTACACTAAGATTGTTGTAACAGGTAGAGAGCATGATGAAGAACATGATACCCAGTGAAAGGTGCCACAAATACAGAGGGTTATGATGAACAAGATACACAGAGAACGGTGTCACAGTTAGGGAAGGTGATGAAGAACACGAAACACTGGAAACGGTGCAACAGGTAGAGAAGGTGATGAGGAGAACGATACACTGGGAACGGAGTCACAGGTAGAGTGGGTGATGAAGAACACGATACACTGAGTAGAGTGCCAGAGGTAGAGAGGGTCATGACGAACACGATACACCGCGAACGGTGCCACAGGTAAAGACGGTGATGATGAACATGATACACTGGGAATGGTGTCACTGGTAGAGAGGGTGATGATGCACACGATACACTGAGTACGGTGCCACAGGTAGAGAGGGTGATGAAGAACACGATACACTTAGTACAGTGTCACAGGTAGAGTGGGTGATGAAGAACACCATACACTAGCGAATGGTTCCACAAATAGAGAGGGTTATGATGAACACGAGACACTGGGAACGGTGTCACAGGTAGAGAGGGTGATGAAGAACGCAATGCTCTGGGAACGATGTCACAGGTAGAGAAGGTAATGAAGAAAACGATAAAATGGGAACGGTGTCGCAAGTAGAGAGGGTGACGAAGAACATGATTCACGGGGAACGGTGTCACAGGTAGACAGGGTGATGAAGAACACGATACACTGGGAACGGTGTCATAGGTAGAGAGGGTGATGAAGAACACAAAACACTGAAAACGGTGCAACAGGTAGAGAAGGTGATGAGGAAAACGATACACTGGGAACGGAGTCACAGGTAGAGTGCGTGATGAAGAACATGATACACTGAGTAGGGTGCCAGAGGTAGAGAGGGTCATGACGAACACGATACACCGCGAACGGTGCTACAGGTAAAGACGGTGATGATGAAAATGATACACTGGGAAATGTGTCACAGGTATTGAGGGTGAAGAAGAACACGATACACTGGGAACGGTGCAACAGGAAGAGAAGGTGATGAAGAACACGATACACTTAGTACGGTGTCACAGGTAGAGTGGGTGATAACCAACACGATACACTGACAACGGTGTAAGATGTAGGGAGGGTGATGATTTACATGGTACACTGTGAATGGTGTCACAGGTAGAGAGGGTGATGATGGACACGATACACTGAGAACGGTGTCACAGGTAGAGAGGGTGATGAAGAACACCTTACACTAGCGAATGGTTCCACAAATAGAGAGGGTTATGATGAACACGAGACACTGGGAACGGTGTCACAGGTAGAGAGGGTGATGAAGAACGTGATACACAAGTAACGGTGCCAGAGGTAGAGAGGGTGATGAAGAACATGATAAAATGGGAACGGTGTCGCAAGTAGACAGGGTGATGAAGAACATGATTCACTGGGAACGGAGTCACAGGGAGAGTGGGTGATGAAGAACATGATACACTGAGTAGGGTGCCAGAGGTAGAGAGGGTCATGACGAAAACGATATACCGCGAACGGTGCCACAGGTAAAGACGGTGATGATGAACATGATACACTGGGAAAGGGGTCACAGGTATTGAGGGTGATGAACAACATGATACACTGGGAACGGTGTCACTGGTAGAGAGGGTGATGAGGAGAACGATACACTGGGAACGGAGTCACAGGTAGAATGTGTGATGAAGAACACGATA
Source organism: Hypanus sabinus (assembly GCF_030144855.1). Lineage (NCBI taxonomy): Eukaryota > Metazoa > Chordata > Chondrichthyes > Myliobatiformes > Dasyatidae > Hypanus > Hypanus sabinus. Next base: position 52,228 of record NW_026779722.1, read on the forward strand.
CACTGCGTAGAGTGCCAGAGGTAGAGAGGGTCATGACGAACACGATACACCGCGAACGGTGCCACAGGTAAAGACGGTGATGAAGAACACGATACACTTAGTACGGTGTCACAGGAAGAGTGGGTGATAACCAACACGATACACTGAGAACGGTGTAAGATGTAGGGAGGGTGATGATTTACACGGTACACTGTGAATGGTGCCACAGGTAGAGAGGGTGTTGAAGAACACCATACACTAGCGAATGGTTCCACAAATAGAGAGGGTTATGATGAACACGAGACACTGGGAACGGTGTCACAGGTAGAGAGGGTGATGAAGAACGAAATGCTCTGGGAACGGTGTCACAGGTAGAGAAGGTAATGAAGAAAACGATAAAATGGGAACGGTGTCGCAAGTAGAGAGGGTGACGAAGAACATGATTCACGGGGAACGGTGTCACTGGTAGATGAGGTGATGAAGAACATGATACACTGGAAACGGTGCAACAGGTAGAGAAGGTGATGAGGAAAACGATACACTGGGAACCGAGTCACAGGTAGAGAGCATGATGAAGAACATGATACACTGAGTAGGGTGCCAGAGGTAGAGAGGGTCATGACGATCACGATATACCGCGAACGGTGCCACAGGTAAAGACGGTGATGATGAACATGATACACTGGGAAAGGGGTCACAGGTATTGAGGGTGATGAACAACATGATACACTGGGAACGGTGTCACTGGTAGATGAGGTGATCAAGAACACGATACACTTAGTACGGTGTCACAGGTAGAGTGGGTGATAACCAACACGATACACTGAGAACAGTGTCACAGGAAGAGAGGGTGATGAAGAACTCATTATACTATTAACGGTGTAAGAGGTAGGGAGGGTTATGATTAACACGGTACACTGAGAACAGTGTCACAGGAAGAGAGGGTGATGAAGAACTCATTATACTATTAACGGTGTAAGAGGTAGGGAGGGTTATGATTAACACGATACACTGGGATGGTGTCTCAGGTAGAGACGGTGATGAAGAAAACGATACGCTGGAGGACGGTGTGACAGAGAGGGTGATGAAGAACATGATGCACTGAGAATGCGTGTCACAGTAAGAGAGGTTGATGTAGAACACGATACACTGAGAACTGTGACACAGGTAGAAAGGGTGATGATGCACATGATAAACCGAGAACAGTGTCACAGTTAGAGTGGGTGATAACCAACGCGATACTCTGAGAACGGTGTCAGAGGTAGAGAGGGTGATGAAGACCACCATACATTAGCGAATGGTTCCACAAATAGAGAGGGTTTTGATGAACACGAGACACTGGGAACTGTCTCACAGGTAGAGAGGGAGATGATGCACACGATACACTGAGAACGGTGTCACAGGTAGAGAGGGTGATGAAGAACATGATACTTTGGGAACTGTCTCACAGGTAGAGAGGGAGATGATGCACACGATACACTGAGAACGGTGCCACAGGAAGAGAGGGCGATGAGGAACGTGATGCACCGAGAACGAAGTCACAGATAGTAATGGTGATGAAGTAGAAGATACACTGAGAACGGTGTCACAGGTAGATACGGTGATGAAGAACACGATACACTGGGAACAGTGCAACATGTAAAGAAGTTGATGAAGAAAACAATACATTCAGTACGGTGTGACAGGTAGAGTGGGTGATAACCAACACGATACATTGAGAACGGTGTCACAGGAAGAGAGGTTGATGAAGAACATGATACACTGAGAACGGTGTAAGATGTAGGGAGGGTGATGATTTACACGGTACACTGTGAATGGTGTCACAGGTAGAGAGGGTGATGATGGACACAGTACACTGATAACGGTGCCACATGTAGAGAGGGTGTTGAAGAACATGATACACTGAGAACGGTGCCAGAAGCAGAGATGGTGATGAAGAACACGATACACTAGCGAATGGTTCCACAAATAGAGAGGGTTATGATGAACACGAGACACTGGGAACGGTGTCACAGGCAGAGGGTGTGATGAAGAACGCAATACTCTGGGAACGGTGTCACAGGTAGAGAAGGTAATGAAGAAAACGATAAAATGGGAACAGTGTCACAGGTAGAGAGGGTGACGTAGAACACAATACACTGGGAACGGTGTCACAAATAGGGAGGGTTATGATGAACACGATACACAGAGAACGGTGTCACAGTTAGGGAGGGTGATGAAGAACACGAAACACTGGAAACGGTGCAAAAGGTAGAGAAGGTGATGAGGGAAACGTTACACTGGGAACGGAGTCACAGGTAGAGTGGGTGATGAAGAACATGATACACTGAGTAGGGTGCCAGAGGTAGAGAGGGTCATGACGAACACGATACACCGCGAACGGTGCTACAGGTAAAGACGGTGATGATGAAAATGATACACTGGGAAATGTGTCACAGGTATTGAGGGTGATGAACAACATGATACACTGGGAACGGTGTCACTGGTAGATGAGGTGATGAAGAACACGATACACTGGGAACGGTGCAAAAGGAAGATAAGGTGATCAAGAACACGATACACATAGTACGGTGTCACAGGTAGAATGGGTGATAACCAACACGATACACTGAGAACAGTGTCACAGGAAGAGAGGGTGATGAAGAACTCATTATACTATTAACGGTGTAAGAGGTAGGGAGGGTTATGATTAACACGGTACACTGAGAATGGTGTCACAGGTAGAGAGTGTGATGAAGAACATGATACACTGGGATGGTGTCTCAGGTAGAGACGGTGATGAAGAAAATGATACACTGGAGGACGGTGTGACAGAGAGGGTGATGAAGAACATGATTCACTATGATGGTGTCTCAGGTAGAGAAGGTGATGAAGAAAACCATACACTGGAGAACGGTGTGACAGGTAGAGAGGCTGATGAGGAAGACGATACACTGAGAACTGTGACACAGGTAGAAAGGGTGATGATGCACATGATACACCGAGAACAGTGTCACAGTAAGAGAGGTTGATGTAGAACACGATACACTGAGAACTGTGACACAGGTAGAAAGGGTGATGATGCACATGATACACCGAGAACAGTGTCACAGTTAGAGTGGGTGATAACCAACACGATACTCTGAGAACGGTGTCAGAGGTAGAGAGGGTGATGAAGAACATGATGCACTGAGAACGGTGTCACAGGTAGATACGGTGATGAAGAACACGATACACTGGGAACAGTGCAACATGTAAAGAAGTTGATGAAGAAAACAATACGTTCAGTACGCTGTGACAGGTAGAGTGGGTGATAACCAACACGATACATTGAGAACGGTGTCACAGGAAGAGAGGTTGATGAAGAACATGATACACTGAGAACGGTGTAAGATGTAGGGAGGGTGATGATTTACACGGCACACTGTGAATGGAGTCACAGGTAGAGAGGGTGATGATGGACACGATACACTGAGAACGGTGCCACAGTTAGAGAGGGTGTTGAAGAACATGATACACTGAGAATGGTGTCACAGGTAGAGAGGGTGATGAATTAAATGATACACTAAGAACGGTGCCAGAAGCAGAGATTGTGATGAAGAACACGATAAAATGGGAACGGTGTCAGAAGTAGAGTGGGTGACGAAGAACACGATTCACGGGGAACGGTGTCACAGGTAGAGAGGGTGATGAAGAACACGATAGACTGAGAACGCTGTAAGAGTTAGGGAGGGTGATGATTCACACGGTACACTAAGATTGTTGTAACAGGTAGAGAGCATGATGAAGAACATGATACCCAGTGAAAGGTGCCACAAATACAGAGGGTTATGATGAACAAGATACACAGAGAACGGTGTCACAGTTAGGGAAGGTGATGAAGAACACGAAACACTGGAAACGGTGCAACAGGTAGAGAAGGTGATGAGGAGAACGATACACTGGGAACGGAGTCACAGGTAGAGTGGGTGATGAAGAACACGATACACTGAGTAGAGTGCCAGAGGTAGAGAGGGTCATGACGAACACGATACACCGCGAACGGTGCCACAGGTAAAGACGGTGATGATGAACATGATACACTGGGAATGGTGTCACTGGTAGAGAGGGTGATGATGCACACGATACACTGAGTACGGTGCCACAGGTAGAGAGGCTGATGAAGAACACGATACACTTAGTACAGTGTCACAGGTAGAGTGGGTGATGAAGAACACCATACACTAGCGAATGGTTCCACAAATAGAGAGGGTTATGATGAACACGAGACACTGGGAACGGTGTCACAGGTAGAGAGGGTGATGAAGAACGCAATGCTCTGGGAACGATGTCACAGGTAGAGAAGGTAATGAAGAAAACGATAAAATGGGAACGGTGTCGCAAGTAGAGAGGGTGACGAAGAACATGATTCACGGGGAACGGTGTCACAGGTAGACAGGGTGATGAAGAACACGATACACTGGGAACGGTGTCATAGGTAGAGAGGGTGATGAAGAACACAAAACACTGAAAACGGTGCAACAGGTAGAGAAGGTGATGAGGAAAACGATACACTGGGAACGGAGTCACAGGTAGAGTGCGTGATGAAGAACATGATACACTGAGTAGGGTGCCAGAGGTAGAGAGGGTCATGACGAACACGATACACCGCGAACGGTGCTACAGGTAAAGACGGTGATGATGAAAATGATACACTGGGAAATGTGTCACAGGTATTGAGGGTGAAGAAGAACACGATACACTGGGAACGGTGCAACAGGAAGAGAAGGTGATGAAGAACACGATACACTTAGTACGGTGTCACAGGTAGAGTGGGTGATAACCAACACGATACACTGACAACGGTGTAAGATGTAGGGAGGGTGATGATTTACATGGTACACTGTGAATGGTGTCACAGGTAGAGAGGGTGATGATGGACACGATACACTGAGAACGGTGTCACAGGTAGAGAGGGTGATGAAGAACACCTTACACTAGCGAATGGTTCCACAAATAGAGAGGGTTATGATGAACACGAGACACTGGGAACGGTGTCACAGGTAGAGAGGGTGATGAAGAACGTGATACACAAGTAACGGTGCCAGAGGTAGAGAGGGTGATGAAGAACATGATAAAATGGGAACGGTGTCGCAAGTAGACAGGGTGATGAAGAACATGATTCACTGGGAACGGAGTCACAGGGAGAGTGGGTGATGAAGAACATGATACACTGAGTAGGGTGCCAGAGGTAGAGAGGGTCATGACGAAAACGATATACCGCGAACGGTGCCACAGGTAAAGACGGTGATGATGAACATGATACACTGGGAAAGGGGTCACAGGTATTGAGGGTGATGAACAACATGATACACTGGGAACGGTGTCACTGGTAGAGAGGGTGATGAGGAGAACGATACACTGGGAACGGAGTCACAGGTAGAATGTGTGATGAAGAACACGATACACTGCGTAGAGTGCCAGAGGTAGAGAGGGTCATGACGAACACGATACACCGCGAACGGTGCCACAGGTAAAGACGGTGATGAAGAACACGATACACTTAGTACGGTGTCACAGGAAGAGTGGGTGATAACCAACACGATACACTGAGAACGGTGTAAGATGTAGGGAGGGTGATGATTTACACGGTACACTGTGAATGGTGCCACAGGTAGAGAGGGTGTTGAAGAACACCATACACTAGCGAATGGTTCCACAAATAGAGAGGGTTATGATGAACACGAGACACTGGGAACGGTGTCACAGGTAGAGAGGGTGATGAAGAACGAAATGCTCTGGGAACGGTGTCACAGGTAGAGAAGGTAATGAAGAAAACGATAAAATGGGAACGGTGTCGCAAGTAGAGAGGGTGACGAAGAACATGATTCACGGGGAACGGTGTCACTGGTAGATGAGGTGATGAAGAACATGATACACTGGAAACGGTGCAACAGGTAGAGAAGGTGATGAGGAAAACGATACACTGGGAACGGAGTCACAGGTAGAATGTGTGATGAAGAACACGATACACTGCGTAGAGTGCCAGAGGTAGAGAGGGTCATGACGAACACGATACACCGCGAACGGTGCCACAGGTAAAGACGGTGATGAAGAACACGATACACCGCGAACGGTGCCACAGGTAAAGACGGTGATGAAGAACACGATACACTTAGTACGGTGTCACAGGAAGAGTGGGTGATAACCAACACGATACACTGAGAACGGTGTAAGATGTAGGGAGGGTGATGATTTACACGGTACACTGTGAATGGTGCCACAGGTAGAGAGGGTGTTGAAGAACATAATACACTGAGAACGGTGTCACAGGTAGAGAGGGTGATGAAGAACACCATACACTAGCGAATGGTTCCACAAATAGAGAGGGTTATGATGAACACGAGACACTGGGAACGGTGTCACAGGTAGAGAGGATGATGAAGAACATGATTCACGGGGAACGGTGTCACCGGTAGATGAGGTGATGAAGAACACGAAACACTGGAAACGGTGCAACAGGTAGAGAAGGTGATGAGGAAAACAATACACTGGGAACCGAGTCACAGGTAGAGAGCATGATGAAGAACATGATACACTGAGTAGGGTGCCAGAGGTAGAGAGGGTCATGACGAACACGATATACCGCGAACGGTGCCACAGGTAAAGACGGTGATGATGAACATGATACACTGGGAAAGGGGTCACAGGTATTGAGGGTGATGAACAACATGATACACTGGGAACGGTGTCACTGGTAGATGAGGTGATCAAGAACACGATACACTTAGTACGGTGTCACAGGTAGAGTGGGTGATAACCAACACGATACACTGAGAACAGTGTCACAGGAAGAGAGGGTGATGAAGAACTCATTATACTATTAACGGTGTAAGAGGTAGGGAGGGTTATGATTAACACGGTACACTGAGAACAGTGTCACAGGAAGAGAGGGTGATGAAGAACTCATTATACTATTAACGGTGTAAGAGGTAGGGAGGGTTATGATTAACACGATACACTGGGATGGTGTCTCAGGTAGAGACGGTGATGAAGAAAACGATACGCTGGAGGACGGTGTGACAGAGAGGGTGATGAAGAACATGATGCACTGAGAATGCGTGTCACAGTAAGAGAGGTTGATGTAGAACACGATACACTGAGAACTGTGACACAGGTAGAAAGGGTGATGATGCACATGATAAACCGAGAACAGTGTCACAGTTAGAGTGGGTGATAACCAACGCGATACTCTGAGAACGGTGTCAGAGGTAGAGAGGGTGATGAAGACCACCATACATTAGCGAATGGTTCCACAAATAGAGAGGGTTTTGATGAACACGAGACACTGGGAACTGTCTCACAGGTAGAGAGGGAGATGATGCACACGATACACTGAGAACGGTGTCACAGGTAGAGAGGGTGATGAAGAACATGATACTTTGGGAACTGTCTCACAGGTAGAGAGGGAGATGATGCACACGATACACTGAGAACGGTGCCACAGGAAGAGAGGGCGATGAGGAACGTGATGCACCGAGAACGAAGTCACAGATAGTAATGGTGATGAAGTAGAAGATACACTGAGAACGGTGTCACAGGTAGATACGGTGATGAAGAACACGATACACTGGGAACAGTGCAACATGTAAAGAAGTTGATGAAGAAAACAATACATTCAGTACGGTGTGACAGGTAGAGTGGGTGATAACCAACACGATACATTGAGAACGGTGTCACAGGAAGAGAGGTTGATGAAGAACATGATACACTGAGAACGGTGTAAGATGTAGGGAGGGTGATGATTTACACGGTACACTGTGAATGGTGTCACAGGTAGAGAGGGTGATGATGGACACAGTACACTGATAACGGTGCCACATGTAGAGAGGGTGTTGAAGAACATGATACACTGAGAACGGTGCCAGAAGCAGAGATGGTGATGAAGAACACGATACACTAGCGAATGGTTCCACAAATAGAGAGGGTTATGATGAACACGAGACACTGGGAACGGTGTCACAGGCAGAGGGTGTGATGAAGAACGCAATACTCTGGGAACGGTGTCACAGGTAGAGAAGGTAATGAAGAAAACGATAAAATGGGAACAGTGTCACAGGTAGAGAGGGTGACGTAGAACACAATACACTGGGAACGGTGTCACAAATAGGGAGGGTTATGATGAACACGATACACAGAGAACGGTGTCACAGTTAGGGAGGGTGATGAAGAACACGAAACACTGGAAACGGTGCAAAAGGTAGAGAAGGTGATGAGGGAAACGTTACACTGGGAACGGAGTCACAGGTAGAGTGGGTGATGAAGAACATGATACACTGAGTAGGGTGCCAGAGGTAGAGAGGGTCATGACGAACACGATACACCGCGAACGGTGCTACAGGTAAAGACGGTGATGATGAAAATGATACACTGGGAAATGTGTCACAGGTATTGAGGGTGATGAACAACATGATACACTGGGAACGGTGTCACTGGTAGATGAGGTGATGAAGAACACGATACACTGGGAACGGTGCAAAAGGAAGATAAGGTGATCAAGAACACGATACACATAGTACGGTGTCACAGGTAGAATGGGTGATAACCAACACGATACACTGAGAACAGTGTCACAGGAAGAGAGGGTGATGAAGAACTCATTATACTATTAACGGTGTAAGAGGTAGGGAGGGTTATGATTAACACGGTACACTGAGAATGGTGTCACAGGTAGAGAGTGTGATGAAGAACATGATACACTGGGATGGTGTCTCAGGTAGAGACGGTGATGAAGAAAATGATACACTGGAGGACGGTGTGACAGAGAGGGTGATGAAGAACATGATTCACTATGATGGTGTCTCAGGTAGAGAAGGTGATGAAGAAAACCATACACTGGAGAACGGTGTGACAGGTAGAGAGGCTGATGAGGAAGACGATACACTGAGAACTGTGACACAGGTAGAAAGGGTGATGATGCACATGATACACCGAGAACAGTGTCACAGTAAGAGAGGTTGATGTAGAACACGATACACTGAGAACTGTGACACAGGTAGAAAGGGTGATGATGCACATGATACACCGAGAACAGTGTCACAGTTAGAGTGGGTGATAACCAACACGATACTCTGAGAACGGTGTCAGAGGTAGAGAGGGTGATGAAGAACATGATGCACTGAGAACGGTGTCACAGGTAGATACGGTGATGAAGAACACGATACACTGGGAACAGTGCAACATGTAAAGAAGTTGATGAAGAAAACAATACGTTCAGTACGCTGTGACAGGTAGAGTGGGTGATAACCAACACGATACATTGAGAACGGTGTCACAGGAAGAGAGGTTGATGAAGAACATGATACACTGAGAACGGTGTAAGATGTAGGGAGGGTGATGATTTACACGGCACACTGTGAATGGAGTCACAGGTAGAGAGGGTGATGATGGACACGATACACTGAGAACGGTGCCACAGTTAGAGAGGGTGTTGAAGAACATGATACACTGAGAATGGTGTCACAGGTAGAGAGGGTGATGAATTAAATGATACACTAAGAACGGTGCCAGAAGCAGAGATTGTGATGAAGAACACGATAAAATGGGAACGGTGTCAGAAGTAGAGTGGGTGACGAAGAACACGATTCACGGGGAACGGTGTCACAGGTAGAGAGGGTGATGAAGAACACGATAGACTGAGAACGCTGTAAGAGTTAGGGAGGGTGATGATTCACACGGTACACTAAGATTGTTGTAACAGGTAGAGAGCATGATGAAGAACATGATACCCAGTGAAAGGTGCCACAAATACAGAGGGTTATGATGAACAAGATACACAGAGAACGGTGTCACAGTTAGGGAAGGTGATGAAGAACACGAAACACTGGAAACGGTGCAACAGGTAGAGAAGGTGATGAGGAGAACGATACACTGGGAACGGAGTCACAGGTAGAGTGGGTGATGAAGAACACGATACACTGAGTAGAGTGCCAGAGGTAGAGAGGGTCATGACGAACACGATACACCGCGAACGGTGCCACAGGTAAAGACGGTGATGATGAACATGATACACTGGGAATGGTGTCACTGGTAGAGAGGGTGATGATGCACACGATACACTGAGTACGGTGCCACAGGTAGAGAGGCTGATGAAGAACACGATACACTTAGTACAGTGTCACAGGTAGAGTGGGTGATGAAGAACACCATACACTAGCGAATGGTTCCACAAATAGAGAGGGTTATGATGAACACGAGACACTGGGAACGGTGTCACAGGTAGAGAGGGTGATGAAGAACGCAATGCTCTGGGAACGATGTCACAGGTAGAGAAGGTAATGAAGAAAACGATAAAATGGGAACGGTGTCGCAAGTAGAGAGGGTGACGAAGAACATGATTCACGGGGAACGGTGTCACAGGTAGACAGGGTGATGAAGAACACGATACACTGGGAACGGTGTCATAGGTAGAGAGGGTGATGAAGAACACAAAACACTGAAAACGGTGCAACAGGTAGAGAAGGTGATGAGGAAAACGATACACTGGGAACGGAGTCACAGGTAGAGTGCGTGATGAAGAACATGATACACTGAGTAGGGTGCCAGAGGTAGAGAGGGTCATGACGAACACGATACACCGCGAACGGTGCTACAGGTAAAGACGGTGATGATGAAAATGATACACTGGGAAATGTGTCACAGGTATTGAGGGTGAAGAAGAACACGATACACTGGGAACGGTGCAACAGGAAGAGAAGGTGATGAAGAACACGATACACTTAGTACGGTGTCACAGGTAGAGTGGGTGATAACCAACACGATACACTGACAACGGTGTAAGATGTAGGGAGGGTGATGATTTACATGGTACACTGTGAATGGTGTCACAGGTAGAGAGGGTGATGATGGACACGATACACTGAGAACGGTGTCACAGGTAGAGAGGGTGATGAAGAACACCTTACACTAGCGAATGGTTCCACAAATAGAGAGGGTTATGATGAACACGAGACACTGGGAACGGTGTCACAGGTAGAGAGGGTGATGAAGAACGTGATACACAAGTAACGGTGCCAGAGGTAGAGAGGGTGATGAAGAACATGATAAAATGGGAACGGTGTCGCAAGTAGACAGGGTGATGAAGAACATGATTCACTGGGAACGGAGTCACAGGGAGAGTGGGTGATGAAGAACATGATACACTGAGTAGGGTGCCAGAGGTAGAGAGGGTCATGACGAAAACGATATACCGCGAACGGTGCCACAGGTAAAGACGGTGATGATGAACATGATACACTGGGAAAGGGGTCACAGGTATTGAGGGTGATGAACAACATGATACACTGGGAACGGTGTCACTGGTAGAGAGGGTGATGAGGAGAACGATACACTGGGAACGGAGTCACAGGTAGAATGTGTGATGAAGAACACGATACACTGCGTAGAGTGCCAGAGGTAGAGAGGGTCATGACGAACACGATACACCGCGAACGGTGCCACAGGTAAAGACGGTGATGAAGAACACGATACACTTAGTACGGTGTCACAGGAAGAGTGGGTGATAACCAACACGATACACTGAGAACGGTGTAAGATGTAGGGAGGGTGATGATTTACACGGTACACTGTGAATGGTGCCACAGGTAGAGAGGGTGTTGAAGAACACCATACACTAGCGAATGGTTCCACAAATAGAGAGGGTTATGATGAACACGAGACACTGGGAACGGTGTCACAGGTAGAGAGGGTGATGAAGAACGAAATGCTCTGGGAACGGTGTCACAGGTAGAGAAGGTAATGAAGAAAACGATAAAATGGGAACGGTGTCGCAAGTAGAGAGGGTGACGAAGAACATGATTCACGGGGAACGGTGTCACTGGTAGATGAGGTGATGAAGAACATGATACACTGGAAACGGTGCAACAGGTAGAGAAGGTGATGAGGAAAACGATACACTGGGAACGGAGTCACAGGTAGAATGTGTGATGAAGAACACGATACACTGCGTAGAGTGCCAGAGGTAGAGAGGGTCATGACGAACACGATACACCGCGAACGGTGCCACAGGTAAAGACGGTGATGAAGAACACGATACACCGCGAACGGTGCCACAGGTAAAGACGGTGATGAAGAACACGATACACTTAGTACGGTGTCACAGGAAGAGTGGGTGATAACCAACACGATACACTGAGAACGGTGTAAGATGTAGGGAGGGTGATGATTTACACGGTACACTGTGAATGGTGCCACAGGTAGAGAGGGTGTTGAAGAACATAATACACTGAGAACGGTGTCACAGGTAGAGAGGGTGATGAAGAACACCATACACTAGCGAATGGTTCCACAAATAGAGAGGGTTATGATGAACACGAGACACTGGGAACGGTGTCACAGGTAGAGAGGATGATGAAGAACATGATTCACGGGGAACGGTGTCACTGGTAGATGAGGTGATGAAGAACACGAAACACTGGAAACGGTGCAACAGGTAGAGAAGGTGATGAGGAAAACGATACACTGGGAACCGAGTCACAGGTAGAGAGCATGATGAAGAACATGATACACTGAGTAGGGTGCCAGAGGTAGAGAGGGTCATGACGAACACGATATACCGCGAACGGTGCCACAGGTAAAGACGGTGATGATGAACATGATACACTGGGAAAGGGGTCACAGGTATTGAGGGTGATGAACAACATGATACACTGGGAACGGTGTCACTGGTAGATGAGGTGATCAAGAACACGATACACTTAGTACGGTGTCACAGGTAGAGTGGGTGATAACCAACACGATACACTGAGAACAGTGTCACAGGAAGAGAGGGTGATGAAGAACTCATTATACTATTAACGGTGTAAGAGGTAGGGAGGGTTATGATTAACACGGTACACTGAGAACAGTGTCACAGGAAGAGAGGGTGATGAAGAACTCATTATACTATTAACGGTGTAAGAGGTAGGGAGGGTTATGATTAACACGATACACTGGGATGGTGTCTCAGGTAGAGACGGTGATGAAGAAAACGATACGCTGGAGGACGGTGTGACAGAGAGGGTGATGAAGAACATGATGCACTGAGAATGCGTGTCACAGTAAGAGAGGTTGATGTAGAACACGATACACTGAGAACTGTGACACAGGTAGAAAGGGTGATGATGCACATGATAAACCGAGAACAGTGTCACAGTTAGAGTGGGTGATAACCAACGCGATACTCTGAGAACGGTGTCAGAGGTAGAGAGGGTGATGAAGACCACCATACATTAGCGAATGGTTCCACAAATAGAGAGGGTTTTGATGAACACGAGACACTGGGAACTGTCTCACAGGTAGAGAGGGAGATGATGCACACGATACACTGAGAACGGTGTCACAGGTAGAGAGGGTGATGAAGAACATGATACTTTGGGAACTGTCTCACAGGTAGAGAGGGAGATGATGCACACGATACACTGAGAACGGTGCCACAGGAAGAGAGGGCGATGAGGAACGTGATGCACCGAGAACGAAGTCACAGATAGTAATGGTGATGAAGTAGAAGATACACTGAGAACGGTGTCACAGGTAGATACGGTGATGAAGAACACGATACACTGGGAACAGTGCAACATGTAAAGAAGTTGATGAAGAAAACAATACATTCAGTACGGTGTGACAGGTAGAGTGGGTGATAACCAACACGATACATTGAGAACGGTGTCACAGGAAGAGAGGTTGATGAAGAACATGATACACTGAGAACGGTGTAAGATGTAGGGAGGGTGATGATTTACACGGTACACTGTGAATGGTGTCACAGGTAGAGAGGGTGATGATGGACACAGTACACTGATAACGGTGCCACATGTAGAGAGGGTGTTGAAGAACATGATACACTGAGAACGGTGCCAGAAGCAGAGATGGTGATGAAGAACACGATACACTAGCGAATGGTTCCACAAATAGAGAGGGTTATGATGAACACGAGACACTGGGAACGGTGTCACAGGCAGAGGGTGTGATGAAGAACGCAATACTCTGGGAACGGTGTCACAGGTAGAGAAGGTAATGAAGAAAACGATAAAATGGGAACAGTGTCACAGGTAGAGAGGGTGACGTAGAACACAATACACTGGGAACGGTGTCACAAATAGGGAGGGTTATGATGAACACGATACACAGAGAACGGTGTCACAGTTAGGGAGGGTGATGAAGAACACGAAACACTGGAAACGGTGCAAAAGGTAGAGAAGGTGATGAGGGAAACGTTACACTGGGAACGGAGTCACAGGTAGAGTGGGTGATGAAGAACATGATACACTGAGTAGGGTGCCAGAGGTAGAGAGGGTCATGACGAACACGATACACCGCGAACGGTGCTACAGGTAAAGACGGTGATGATGAAAATGATACACTGGGAAATGTGTCACAGGTATTGAGGGTGATGAACAACATGATACACTGGGAACGGTGTCACTGGTAGATGAGGTGATGAAGAACACGATACACTGGGAACGGTGCAAAAGGAAGATAAGGTGATCAAGAACACGATACACATAGTACGGTGTCACAGGTAGAATGGGTGATAACCAACACGATACACTGAGAACAGTGTCACAGGAAGAGAGGGTGATGAAGAACTCATTATACTATTAACGGTGTAAGAGGTAGGGAGGGTTATGATTAACACGGTACACTGAGAATGGTGTCACAGGTAGAGAGTGTGATGAAGAACATGATACACTGGGATGGTGTCTCAGGTAGAGACGGTGATGAAGAAAATGATACACTGGAGGACGGTGTGACAGAGAGGGTGATGAAGAACATGATTCACTATGATGGTGTCTCAGGTAGAGAAGGTGATGAAGAAAACCATACACTGGAGAACGGTGTGACAGGTAGAGAGGCTGATGAGGAAGACGATACACTGAGAACTGTGACACAGGTAGAAAGGGTGATGATGCACATGATACACCGAGAACAGTGTCACAGTAAGAGAGGTTGATGTAGAACACGATACACTGAGAACTGTGACACAGGTAGAAAGGGTGATGATGCACATGATACACCGAGAACAGTGTCACAGTTAGAGTGGGTGATAACCAACACGATACTCTGAGAACGGTGTCAGAGGTAGAGAGGGTGATGAAGAACATGATGCACTGAGAACGGTGTCACAGGTAGATACGGTGATGAAGAACACGATACACTGGGAACAGTGCAACATGTAAAGAAGTTGATGAAGAAAACAATACGTTCAGTACGCTGTGACAGGTAGAGTGGGTGATAACCAACACGATACATTGAGAACGGTGTCACAGGAAGAGAGGTTGATGAAGAACATGATACACTGAGAACGGTGTAAGATGTAGGGAGGGTGATGATTTACACGGCACACTGTGAATGGAGTCACAGGTAGAGAGGGTGATGATGGACACGATACACTGAGAACGGTGCCACAGTTAGAGAGGGTGTTGAAGAACATGATACACTGAGAATGGTGTCACAGGTAGAGAGGGTGATGAATTAAATGATACACTAAGAACGGTGCCAGAAGCAGAGATTGTGATGAAGAACACGATAAAATGGGAACGGTGTCAGAAGTAGAGTGGGTGACGAAGAACACGATTCACGGGGAACGGTGTCACAGGTAGAGAGGGTGATGAAGAACACGATAGACTGAGAACGCTGTAAGAGTTAGGGAGGGTGATGATTCACACGGTACACTAAGATTGTTGTAACAGGTAGAGAGCATGATGAAGAACATGATACCCAGTGAAAGGTGCCACAAATACAGAGGGTTATGATGAACAAGATACACAGAGAACGGTGTCACAGTTAGGGAAGGTGATGAAGAACACGAAACACTGGAAACGGTGCAACAGGTAGAGAAGGTGATGAGGAGAACGATACACTGGGAACGGAGTCACAGGTAGAGTGGGTGATGAAGAACACGATACACTGAGTAGAGTGCCAGAGGTAGAGAGGGTCATGACGAACACGATACACCGCGAACGGTGCCACAGGTAAAGACGGTGATGATGAACATGATACACTGGGAATGGTGTCACTGGTAGAGAGGGTGATGATGCACACGATACACTGAGTACGGTGCCACAGGTAGAGAGGCTGATGAAGAACACGATACACTTAGTACAGTGTCACAGGTAGAGTGGGTGATGAAGAACACCATACACTAGCGAATGGTTCCACAAATAGAGAGGGTTATGATGAACACGAGACACTGGGAACGGTGTCACAGGTAGAGAGGGTGATGAAGAACGCAATGCTCTGGGAACGATGTCACAGGTAGAGAAGGTAATGAAGAAAACGATAAAATGGGAACGGTGTCGCAAGTAGAGAGGGTGACGAAGAACATGATTCACGGGGAACGGTGTCACAGGTAGACAGGGTGATGAAGAACACGATACACTGGGAACGGTGTCATAGGTAGAGAGGGTGATGAAGAACACAAAACACTGAAAACGGTGCAACAGGTAGAGAAGGTGATGAGGAAAACGATACACTGGGAACGGAGTCACAGGTAGAGTGCGTGATGAAGAACATGATACACTGAGTAGGGTGCCAGAGGTAGAGAGGGTCATGACGAACACGATACACCGCGAACGGTGCTACAGGTAAAGACGGTGATGATGAAAATGATACACTGGGAAATGTGTCACAGGTATTGAGGGTGAAGAAGAACACGATACACTGGGAACGGTGCAACAGGAAGAGAAGGTGATGAAGAACACGATACACTTAGTACGGTGTCACAGGTAGAGTGGGTGATAACCAACACGATACACTGACAACGGTGTAAGATGTAGGGAGGGTGATGATTTACATGGTACACTGTGAATGGTGTCACAGGTAGAGAGGGTGATGATGGACACGATACACTGAGAACGGTGTCACAGGTAGAGAGGGTGATGAAGAACACCTTACACTAGCGAATGGTTCCACAAATAGAGAGGGTTATGATGAACACGAGACACTGGGAACGGTGTCACAGGTAGAGAGGGTGATGAAGAACGTGATACACAAGTAACGGTGCCAGAGGTAGAGAGGGTGATGAAGAACATGATAAAATGGGAACGGTGTCGCAAGTAGACAGGGTGATGAAGAACATGATTCACTGGGAACGGAGTCACAGGGAGAGTGGGTGATGAAGAACATGATACACTGAGTAGGGTGCCAGAGGTAGAGAGGGTCATGACGAAAACGATATACCGCGAACGGTGCCACAGGTAAAGACGGTGATGATGAACATGATACACTGGGAAAGGGGTCACAGGTATTGAGGGTGATGAACAACATGATACACTGGGAACGGTGTCACTGGTAGAGAGGGTGATGAGGAGAACGATACACTGGGAACGGAGTCACAGGTAGAATGTGTGATGAAGAACACGATACACTGCGTAGAGTGCCAGAGGTAGAGAGGGTCATGACGAACACGATACACCGCGAACGGTGCCACAGGTAAAGACGGTGATGAAGAACACGATACACTTAGTACGGTGTCACAGGAAGAGTGGGTGATAACCAACACGATACACTGAGAACGGTGTAAGATGTAGGGAGGGTGATGATTTACACGGTACACTGTGAATGGTGCCACAGGTAGAGAGGGTGTTGAAGAACACCATACACTAGCGAATGGTTCCACAAATAGAGAGGGTTATGATGAACACGAGACACTGGGAACGGTGTCACAGGTAGAGAGGGTGATGAAGAACGAAATGCTCTGGGAACGGTGTCACAGGTAGAGAAGGTAATGAAGAAAACGATAAAATGGGAACGGTGTCGCAAGTAGAGAGGGTGACGAAGAACATGATTCACGGGGAACGGTGTCACTGGTAGATGAGGTGATGAAGAACATGATACACTGGAAACGGTGCAACAGGTAGAGAAGGTGATGAGGAAAACGATACACTGGGAACGGAGTCACAGGTAGAATGTGTGATGAAGAACACGATACACTGCGTAGAGTGCCAGAGGTAGAGAGGGTCATGACGAACACGATACACCGCGAACGGTGCCACAGGTAAAGACGGTGATGAAGAACACGATACACCGCGAACGGTGCCACAGGTAAAGACGGTGATGAAGAACACGATACACTTAGTACGGTGTCACAGGAAGAGTGGGTGATAACCAACACGATACACTGAGAACGGTGTAAGATGTAGGGAGGGTGATGATTTACACGGTACACTGTGAATGGTGCCACAGGTAGAGAGGGTGTTGAAGAACATAATACACTGAGAACGGTGTCACAGGTAGAGAGGGTGATGAAGAACACCATACACTAGCGAATGGTTCCACAAATAGAGAGGGTTATGATGAACACGAGACACTGGGAACGGTGTCACAGGTAGAGAGGATGATGAAGAACATGATTCACGGGGAACGGTGTCACCGGTAGATGAGGTGATGAAGAACACGAAACACTGGAAACGGTGCAACAGGTAGAGAAGGTGATGAGGAAAACGATACACTGGGAACCGAGTCACAGGTAGAGAGCATGATGAAGAACATGATACACTGAGTAGGGTGCCAGAGGTAGAGAGGGTCATGACGAACACGATATACCGCGAACGGTGCCACAGGTAAAGACGGTGATGATGAACATGATACACTGGGAAAGGGGTCACAGGTATTGAGGGTGATGAACAACATGATACACTGGGAACGGTGTCACTGGTAGATGAGGTGATCAAGAACACGATACACTTAGTACGGTGTCACAGGTAGAGTGGGTGATAACCAACACGATACACTGAGAACAGTGTCACAGGAAGAGAGGGTGATGAAGAACTCATTATACTATTAACGGTGTAAGAGGTAGGGAGGGTTATGATTAACACGGTACACTGAGAACAGTGTCACAGGAAGAGAGGGTGATGAAGAACTCATTATACTATTAACGGTGTAAGAGGTAGGGAGGGTTATGATTAACACGATACACTGGGATGGTGTCTCAGGTAGAGACGGTGATGAAGAAAACGATACGCTGGAGGACGGTGTGACAGAGAGGGTGATGAAGAACATGATGCACTGAGAATGCGTGTCACAGTAAGAGAGGTTGATGTAGAACACGATACACTGAGAACTGTGACACAGGTAGAAAGGGTGATGATGCACATGATAAACCGAGAACAGTGTCACAGTTAGAGTGGGTGATAACCAACGCGATACTCTGAGAACGGTGTCAGAGGTAGAGAGGGTGATGAAGACCACCATACATTAGCGAATGGTTCCACAAATAGAGAGGGTTTTGATGAACACGAGACACTGGGAACTGTCTCACAGGTAGAGAGGGAGATGATGCACACGATACACTGAGAACGGTGTCACAGGTAGAGAGGGTGATGAAGAACATGATACTTTGGGAACTGTCTCACAGGTAGAGAGGGAGATGATGCACACGATACACTGAGAACGGTGCCACAGGAAGAGAGGGCGATGAGGAACGTGATGCACCGAGAACGAAGTCACAGATAGTAATGGTGATGAAGTAGAAGATACACTGAGAACGGTGTCACAGGTAGATACGGTGATGAAGAACACGATACACTGGGAACAGTGCAACATGTAAAGAAGTTGATGAAGAAAACAATACATTCAGTACGGTGTGACAGGTAGAGTGGGTGATAACCAACACGATACATTGAGAACGGTGTCACAGGAAGAGAGGTTGATGAAGAACATGATACACTGAGAACGGTGTAAGATGTAGGGAGGGTGATGATTTACACGGTACACTGTGAATGGTGTCACAGGTAGAGAGGGTGATGATGGACACAGTACACTGATAACGGTGCCACATGTAGAGAGGGTGTTGAAGAACATGATACACTGAGAACGGTGCCAGAAGCAGAGATGGTGATGAAGAACACGATACACTAGCGAATGGTTCCACAAATAGAGAGGGTTATGATGAACACGAGACACTGGGAACGGTGTCACAGGCAGAGGGTGTGATGAAGAACGCAATACTCTGGGAACGGTGTCACAGGTAGAGAAGGTAATGAAGAAAACGATAAAATGGGAACAGTGTCACAGGTAGAGAGGGTGACGTAGAACACAATACACTGGGAACGGTGTCACAAATAGGGAGGGTTATGATGAACACGATACACAGAGAACGGTGTCACAGTTAGGGAGGGTGATGAAGAACACGAAACACTGGAAACGGTGCAAAAGGTAGAGAAGGTGATGAGGGAAACGTTACACTGGGAACGGAGTCACAGGTAGAGTGGGTGATGAAGAACATGATACACTGAGTAGGGTGCCAGAGGTAGAGAGGGTCATGACGAACACGATACACCGCGAACGGTGCTACAGGTAAAGACGGTGATGATGAAAATGATACACTGGGAAATGTGTCACAGGTATTGAGGGTGATGAACAACATGATACACTGGGAACGGTGTCACTGGTAGATGAGGTGATGAAGAACACGATACACTGGGAACGGTGCAAAAGGAAGATAAGGTGATCAAGAACACGATACACATAGTACGGTGTCACAGGTAGAATGGGTGATAACCAACACGATACACTGAGAACAGTGTCACAGGAAGAGAGGGTGATGAAGAACTCATTATACTATTAACGGTGTAAGAGGTAGGGAGGGTTATGATTAACACGGTACACTGAGAATGGTGTCACAGGTAGAGAGTGTGATGAAGAACATGATACACTGGGATGGTGTCTCAGGTAGAGACGGTGATGAAGAAAATGATACACTGGAGGACGGTGTGACAGAGAGGGTGATGAAGAACATGATTCACTATGATGGTGTCTCAGGTAGAGAAGGTGATGAAGAAAACCATACACTGGAGAACGGTGTGACAGGTAGAGAGGCTGATGAGGAAGACGATACACTGAGAACTGTGACACAGGTAGAAAGGGTGATGATGCACATGATACACCGAGAACAGTGTCACAGTAAGAGAGGTTGATGTAGAACACGATACACTGAGAACTGTGACACAGGTAGAAAGGGTGATGATGCACATGATACACCGAGAACAGTGTCACAGTTAGAGTGGGTGATAACCAACACGATACTCTGAGAACGGTGTCAGAGGTAGAGAGGGTGATGAAGAACATGATGCACTGAGAACGGTGTCACAGGTAGATACGGTGATGAAGAACACGATACACTGGGAACAGTGCAACATGTAAAGAAGTTGATGAAGAAAACAATACGTTCAGTACGCTGTGACAGGTAGAGTGGGTGATAACCAACACGATACATTGAGAACGGTGTCACAGGAAGAGAGGTTGATGAAGAACATGATACACTGAGAACGGTGTAAGATGTAGGGAGGGTGATGATTTACACGGCACACTGTGAATGGAGTCACAGGTAGAGAGGGTGATGATGGACACGATACACTGAGAACGGTGCCACAGTTAGAGAGGGTGTTGAAGAACATGATACACTGAGAATGGTGTCACAGGTAGAGAGGGTGATGAATTAAATGATACACTAAGAACGGTGCCAGAAGCAGAGATTGTGATGAAGAACACGATAAAATGGGAACGGTGTCAGAAGTAGAGTGGGTGACGAAGAACACGATTCACGGGGAAACGGTGTCACAGGTAGAGAGGGTGATGAAGAACACGATAGACTGAGAACGCTGTAAGGAGTTAGGGAGGGTGATGATTCCACACGGTACACTAAGATTGTTGTAACAGGTAGAGAGCATGATGAAGAACATGATACCCAGTGAAAGGTGCCACAAATACAGAGGGTTATGATGAACAAGATACACAGAGAACGGTGTCACAGTTAGGGAAGGTGATGAAGAACACGAAACACTGGAAACGGTGCAACAGGTAGAGAAGGTGATGAGGAGAACGATACACTGGGAACGGAGTCACAGGTAGAGTGGGTGATGAAGAACACGATACACTGAGTAGAGTGCCAGAGGTAGAGAGGGTCATGACGAACACGATACACCGCGAACGGTGCCACAGGTAAAGACGGTGATGATGAACATGATACACTGGGAATGGTGTCACTGGTAGAGAGGGTGATGATGCACACGATACACTGAGTACGGTGCCACAGGTAGAGAGGCTGATGAAGAACACGATACACTTAGTACAGTGTCACAGGTAGAGTGGGTGATGAAGAACACCATACACTAGCGAATGGTTCCACAAATAGAGAGGGTTATGATGAACACGAGACACTGGGAACGGTGTCACAGGTAGAGAGGGTGATGAAGAACGCAATGCTCTGGAACGATGTCACAGGTAGAGAAGGTAATGAAGAAAACGATAAAATGGGAACGGTGTCGCAAGTAGAGAGGGTGACGAAGAACATGATTCACGGGGAACGGTGTCACAGGTAGACAGGGTGATGAAGAACACGATACACTGGGAACGGTTGTCATAGGTAGAGAGGGTGATGAAGAACACAAAACACTGAAAACGGTGCAACAGGTAGAGAAGGTGATGAGGAAAACGATACACTGGGAACGGAGTCACAGGTAGAGTGCGTGATGAAGAACATGATACACTGAGTAGGGTGCCAGAGGTAGAGAGGGTCATGACGAACACGATACACGCGAACGGTGCTACAGGTAAAGACGGTGATGATGAAAATGATACACTGGGAAATGTGTCACAGGTATTGAGGGTGAAGAAGAACACGATACACTGGGAACGGTGCAACAGGAAGAGAAGGTGATGAAGAACACGATACACTTAGTACGGTGTCACAGGTAGAGTGGGTGATAACCAACACGATACACTGACAACGGTGTAAGATGTAGGGAGGGTGATGATTTACATGGTACACTGTGAATGGTGTCACAGGTAGAGAGGGGTGATGATGGACACGATACACTGAGAACGGTGTCACAGGTAGAGAGGGTGATGAAGAACACCTTACACTAGCGAATGGTTCCACAAATAGAGAGGGTTATGATGAACACGAGACACTGGGAACGGTTGTCACAGGTAGAGAGGGTGATGAAGAACGTGATACACAAGTAACGGTGCCAGAGGTAGAGAGGGTGATGAAGAACATGATAAAATGGGAACGGTGTCGCAAGTAGACAGGGTGATGAAGAACATGATTCACTGGGAACGGAGTCACAGGGAGAGTGGGTGATGAAGAAACATGATACACTGAGTAGGGTGCCAGAGGTAGAGAGGGTCATGACGAAAACGATTATACCGCGAACGGTGCCACAGGTAAAGACGGTGATGATGAACATGATACACTGGGAAAGGGGTCACAGGTATTGAGGGTGATGAACAACATGATACACTGGGAACGGTGTCACTGGTAGAGAGGGTGATGAGGAGAACGATACACTGGGAACGGAGTCACAGGTAGAATGTGTGATGAAGAACACGATACACTGCGTAGAGTGCCAGAGGTAGAGAGGGTCATGACGAACACGATACACCGCGAACGGTGCCACAGGTAAAGACGGTGATGAAGAACACGATACACTAGTACGGTGTCACAGGAAGAGTGGGTGATAACCAACACGATACACTGAGAACGGTGTAAGATGTAGGGAGGGTGATGATTTACACGGTACACTGTGAATGGTGCCACAGGTAGAGAGGGTGTTGAAGAACACCATACACTAGCGAATGGTTTCCACAAATAGAGAGGGTTATGATGAACACGAGACACTGGGAACGGTGTCACAGGTAGAGAGGGTGATGAAGAACGAAATGCTCTGGGAACGGTGTCACAGGTAGAGAAGGTAATGAAGAAAACGATAAAATGGGAACGGTGTCCGCAAGTAGAGAGGGTGACGAAGAACATGATTCACGGGGAACGGTGTCACTGGTAGATGAGGTGATGAAGAACATGATACACTGGAAACGGTGCAACAGGTAGAGAAGGTGATGAGGAAAACGATACACTGGGAACGGAGTCACAGGTAGAATGTGTGATGAAGAACACGATACACTGCGTAGAGTGCCAGAGGTAGAGAGGGTCATGACGAACACGATACACCGCGAACGGTGCCACAGGTAAAGACGGCTGATGAAGAACACGATACACCGCGAACGGTGCCACAGGTAAAGACGGTGATGAAGAACACGATACACTTAGTACGGTGTCACAGGAAGAGTGGGTGATAACCAACACGATACACTGAGAACGGTGTAAGATGTAGGGAGGGTGATGATTTACACGGTACACTGTGAATGGTGCCACAGGTAGAGAGGGTGTTGAAGAACATAATACACTGAGAACGGTGTCACAGGTAGAGAGGGGTGATGAAGAACACCATACACTAGCGAATGGTTCCACAAATAGAGAGGGTTATGATGAACACGAGACACTGGGAACGGTGTCACAGGTAGAGAGGATGATGAAGAACATGATTCACGGGGAACGGTGTCACCGGTAGATGAGGTGATGAAGAACACGAAACACTGGAAACGGTGCAACAGGTAGAGAAGGTGATGAGGAAAACGATACACTGGGAACCGAGTCACAGGTAGAGAGCATGATGAAGAACATGATACACTGAGTAGGGTGCCAGAGGTAGAGAGGGTCATGACGAACACGATATACCGCGAACGGTGCCACAGGTAAAGACGGTGATGATGAACATGATACACTGGGAAAGGGGTCACAGGTATTGAGGGTGATGAACAACATGATACACTGGGAACGGTGTCACTGGTAGATGAGGTGAATCA